>NC_141541.1:96762500-96950000 GCF_021556685.1 Rattus norvegicus | reverse complement strand
CATACACACATAGGCATACACACAGGCTTACACACACACACAGACACACACACACAGACACACACACAGACACACACACAGACACACACACAGACACACACACAGACACACACACACAGACACACACACAGACACACACAGACACACACAGACACACACACACAGACACACACACACAGACACACACACAGACACACACACACAGACACACACACACAGACACACACACACAGACACACACACAGACACACACACACAGACACACACACACAGACACACACACACACCACCACCACCACCACCACCCACATACCCATACACACACAGGCATACACACAGGCTTACACACACACACACACACACAGACACACACACAGACACACACACAGACACACACACAGACACACACACAGACACACACACAGACACACACACAGACACACACAGACACACACACAGACACACAGACACACACACACAGACACACACAGACACACACAGACACACACACACACACCACCACCACCACCACCACCCACATACCCATACACACATAGGCATACACACAGGCTTACACAGACACACACACACATAGAGAGTGGTGTGTGTATATCTTCAGGTACACACACATACATGCACATTAAATGAATGTTAAAAAAAAAACATAGCATAATCTAACACCAAAAAAGAAGTTAGAGTTTCCAATCCACAGACAGGGCATAAAGTGATTAGATTGTAGTGTCCTTAGAAGCCCACTGTGTGTCTAAGCATGCATAAGTACTATGATTACATTTGAACAGGCACCTATGGCTTAGCAGAACAATAAAATCGGATTTACTTTGCAGAGATTTGCCAAGCAGAAGCCAGCTGGCTTGAAGAGGTGGAGATCAAGTGGATATCAAGCTACCTGTATGTGTGGGAAAATTTAGACCTGTAAGGGTGTATGTGCCTCTGGCTCCAGTACACAGTAATCTGTACTTCAGATGGGTTCAGGCTTGCAGAGCCAGGCCCCAAGCTTCTGTGGGAGAAAAAGTCATCTAGTCACTGTCTTCTCACTCCTGTGGGATAAGAATTGTCAACACTCACTAAACAAGGTGAATGTTAGTTCTTAGAGGAATAAAAAAAAAGAATGAAAAAAAGTTTTACACGCACAAAGTCCAATAATACATATAACACACATACATCCCCATAGTAAACCTTCAGCATTAATAATCCACCTAGAAAGTAATAAGAAGGAAACGTTCAGATAATACTGCTCTAAACTGGAGAAGTTACACTTGACAACAACGTCTGAACAAGTAAAAGCATTTCCACTGTGTGCAAAGTTCTCTCCCTATCTCTTGGCATCGCCAGTGACAGTATGTCTGTGTATATCTGGACTACTGCTTAAAGGAGGAGAAGGGTCAGGGCTAGGCCAGTTATACTCTTTTACCTTTCTGCTTTCTGGGAGAGTTTTAGAAAGCTGGGGATGAGTCTTTACTTGGGGCGAGTGGGTGATAGAAACCCAGACTAATATCCTTGGGTCTCCTCCTGGATGTACTGAGACTACAGGGATAGCAGGAGCTATGGTTCTTGGTTTCTTTCTTGCACCTGCTTAGGTAAGTTCTTCTCAGTTCCTTTTGGGAGGTCTGAGGTGAGTTTCTTTCTAAGCTCCTGGGACACAGGCATCTCCTACTGTCCTCCCAAAGATTCTTCTGGTGTTCTTTGCTCATGAAGTAACACAGGAGAAAGCTATTCCTTGGCCTGCTGCTGTTTACTGCAAAGGAGCCCTTACCATTTACTACAACCCAGTGCCATCTTAGAGGAGGGAAGATTCCCACTTTAAGGTCTGTCTGACCAGAGCAAATGCTACACCCTCACCTCCATTGTCCATATCCTCCCTATTCCCCTTCCTCGTTCTTCACATAAGATGGCGTTCTTCATATGGGATCCCATGTTTTCATATATATGTTATCAATCCACTAGACAGGACATGAGTGTATGCTCCGGGCTCCATTTCCAGCCTCATAGCAGTTTGGGCTCCACAGAGCCGAAGTTGCACCCGCATGCCTGTTAGTAATACAGCCACGTGAGAATTGGCAGTGGCTCAGAGCAGTGAGATGCCTTTGGTTGCAAAGCAAAGACGGCTCATCTAGAAAGTGGAAGAAAGAGGGCAAGAAAACAAACTTTGGGAAACTTTTATAGCTAGCACTTGGGGGATAGGGGTTGGGAACTGGGAGTTGGAGACCAGTTTGGACTACATAGTGACACTATGCTTAAAGATGAAAATAAAGTCTGGTGATTTGGGTCAGTGGGTAAAGGCACTTGCCACCTACGTACGATGACCTGACTTTAATTCCTAGTTACCAGGAGGTAAGTATTTATAATGTTAGGGTGATGGGTAGTAGAACTTTGGTCTTCCTGGATATTCTGTGTTATTTTATTTTGGCAAAGTAAGTTGTAGGTCAAGGGCCAAGTTTATTAACATAAAACTACCTGCCTCCTTCTCTTTCTCTTTGTGACAATGAAAGAAGAGTTGGCACATGAAGAAAACAGAGATCTTCTGTGGTGGGTTGAATGAGAATGACCCTCATAGCCTTATATGTTTGAATGTGTGGAACTCGGGGGAAGATTAGGGGCTTTGGCCTTGTTAGAGGAGGTGTGTCACTAGGGGTAGGCTTTGTTTCAAAAGCCTACACCATGCCAGTCTCTCTCTCTTTGCCTGATGCCCTATGAACCAAGGTCTAAGCTCTCAGCCCCTTGCCTGCCTGCAGCCATTCTTCCTGACCCAGTGACCATGGACTAGCCTGCTGGAACTGGGAGTAAGTTCCCAATTAAATGTTTTCTTTTATAAGATTTTTTCTGGTCATGGTGTCTCTTCACAGCACTAGGACAGTAACCAAGACAACTTTCAAGTCTGAGGATGCACAGAATCCTGGGAAAAAGTTCATTTAGTGACTTTAAAAATGTCTGCTGAACCCCAATAAGGCCCCAGGAGTCTATTCAGTGTTTCTAGTTGGCAGAACGAGAGTCATTGGGGTAGAGATGAAAGCCAGTGTTAATAAACAGAATAGAAGGTTTGACCCTTTCTAAATGTGCTGTTCAACTTGCTAATAAAACCACTTATTTATTTTAGCAAAGCCATAGGTTTTAGCCAGATTTTAGCTTTATAGGTTTAATATAATTCAGCATCACTTATTATAATCTAACTCTTAAAGTTTTTGACCTTAAGAGTCTCAAGAAGAAATTAAGTAGGAAATATATTGGGCTTATAAAAACGGAGATGAAAATTTCAAGGGAAATTTAGCCGTAAAGAGTAAGTTGGAAGCAGACTTCGACTTTGTTCTCCAAATAATTTTGGTCTGAGAGACTTCTTTGAGTAACACACTTCTTTGCTTGGCTATGTAAAATGTCAACTCTAGGCAGGGAGTCAAACTACCTCATCCCATTGAGTTTCTCCCTTTAATAATAATAATAATAATAATAAAAGCTAGGGTGTTTGCTAAGGTTGTTCTGGAGAATGACTCTAAATTAGTGTGACTTTGAAGAAAAGCTCTTGCTGATCCCTCTAAATCTCCTCTAGTAAGAAGAGCTGCTACCTAATTGCCAAGGTTTAGAGTCTTATGGGATTCAGTACCATTCATTCGCTGTCATGATTTGGGAAAATCTCCTTTTTCCATCAGAGGTTTATCTTGTTTGCATAGCACTGGACTCACTTGTATCATGGGCACTAGCCTGTCCTATTGCAGGGCTTGGCATCTTGGAGGTCTAGGGCATTCCCACAGTTGATGGTTCACCTAGCTGCTCTCTTAGAAACCTGTTTATAGGTCTGGAAAAGCCAAGTATTTCCTCATCCCTGAGCAAAAGCAAGCGAGGCCTTTCTAACATCTCTGTAGACATGAAACCACATTAATTAGTTTTTATGGGTTTTCATCTCTCTCAGATGTCCAGTTTGTCTTAGATGTTGAGTTTGACAGGCATGATGTGGTATCTGATGAGCTCATGAACTGGCAGTGCTGGGCCAGCACTGGTTGATGGTATCCCCATGGGCTCATGGCAGACTGATGTGTATGTTCCAGGGCAACTGATTTGCTCTCAGTAAGAAGCATTGTGGGTACTTGACAACAGGCAAACTCTTTCACTCGTAGCCCTGAGTAAATATGGAAGCAGTGGTATGAAAGACAGGACCTTTACAGGACCTCTCCTCCCATTGATGTCAGATAAGGCCATTCTCTGCTACATATGCAGCTAGAGCCATGGGTCTGTCCATATATGCTCTTTGGTTGGTGATTTAGTCCCTAGGAGCTCTGGGGTGTGTGGTTGGTTGATATTGTTGTTCTTCCTATGAGGTTGCAAACCCCTTCAGCTCCTTCAGTCCTTTCCCTAGCTCTCCTATTGGGGTCCCTTTGTTCAGTCCGATAGTGGGCTGCATGCATCCCCATCTGTATTTGTCAGACTCTGGCAGAGCCTCTCAGGAGACATCCATATCAGGGTCCTGTTGACAGGCACTTCTTGGCATCTGTAATAGTATCTGTGTTTAGTGTTTGTGTATGAGATGGATCCCCAGGTGAGGCAGTTTCTGGATGGCCTTTCCTTCAGTCTCTGCTCTGTACTTGGTCTTCACGTTACCTTTACACAGGAACCATTCTGGATTAAAAATTTGGAGAGGAGTTGGTGGTCCCATCCCTCAATTGGAGGTTAACCTCTGGATAAGATCTCTACAGGTTCTCCCTCTCCTTTGTTGGGCATTTCAGCTAATGGAGCCTCTTGCTTTCCAGACTTGCTGGTGGCTACCCCAAGTTCCCCATCCCCCGTTGCTACACACCTCTGTTCAATTTCCTGGCTTTTTGTATTTCATCCCATCTCCTCCCTTACCTGATCATTCTCCCCTTTTCTCCTCCCCCTCCTCTCTTCCTTCCCAGTCCGTCCCAGCCTCTACCTCCTGTGAGTATTTTGTTCCCCCTTCTAAGAAGGACTGAAGCATTCCACTTTGGTCTTCTTTTTTCTTGAGCTTCACATTGTCTGTGAGTTGCATCGTGGGTATTCCAAGCTTTTTGCCTAGTATCCACTTAATCAGTGAGTACATACCATGTAAAATTTCTTTTTTTTCTCCACCTTTATTAAATTGGGTACTTCTTATTTACATTTCAAATGTTATTCCCTTTCCCAGTTTCCAGGCCAACATCCCCCTAACTCCTCCCCCCTTCTATGTGGGTGTTCCCTTCCCCATCCTCCCCCCATTACTGTCCTCCCCACAACAATCACATTCACTGGGGGTCCAGCCTTGGCAGGGCCAAGTGCTTCCCCTTCCACTGGTGCCCCTACTAGGCTATCCATTGCTACCTATGAGGTCAGAGTCCAGGGTCAGTCCATGTATAGTCTTTAGGTAGTGGCTTAGTTCCTGGAAGCTCTGGTTGTTGGCATTGTTGTTCATAAGGGGTCTCAAGCCATTTCAACTCTTTCAGTCCTTTCTAAGATTCCTTCAACGGGGGTCCTGTTCTCAGTTCAGTGGTTTGCTTCCGGCATTCGCCTATGTATTTGCCTTATTCTGGCTGTGTCTCTCAGGAGAGATCTACATCCAGTTCCTGTAAGCCTGCACCTCTTTGCTTCATCCATCTTATCTAGTTTGGTGGCTGTATATGTATGGGTCACATGTGGGGCAGGCTCTGAATGGGCGTTCCTTCAGCCTCTGTTCTAAACTTTGCCTCCCTTCCCCTCCTAAGGGTATTCTTGTTCCCCTTTTGAAGAAGGAGTGAAGCATCCTCATTTTCGTCATCCTTCTTGAGTTTCATGTGTTCTGTGCATCTTGGGTAATTCAAGCATTTGAGCTAATATCCACTTATCAATGAGTGTATACCATGTGTGTTTTTCTGTGATTGGGTTACCTCACTCAGGATGATATATTCCAGTTCCATCCATTTGCCTATGAATTTCATAAAGTCATTGTTTTTGATAGTGGAGTAGTATTCCATTGTGTAGATATACCACATTTTCTGTATCCATTCCTCTGTTAAAGGGCATCTGGGTTCTTTCCAGCTTCTGGCTATTATAAATAAGGCTGCTATGAACATAGTGGAGCATGTGTCTTTGTTGTATGTTGGGGCATCTTTTGGGTATATGCCCAAGAGAGATATAGCTGGGTCCTCAGGCAGTTCAATGTCCAATTTTCTGAGGAACCTCCAGACTGATTTCCAGAATGGTTGTACCAGTCTGCAATCCCACTAACAATGGAGGAGTGTTCCTCTTTCTCCACATCCTCGCCAGCATCTGCTGTCATTGAGTTTTTTATCTTAGCCATTCTCACTGGTGTGAGGTGAAATCTCAGGGTTGTTTTGATTTGCATTTCCCTTATGACTAAAGATGTTGAACATTTCTTTAGGTGTTTCTTAGCCATTCGGCATTCCTCAGCTGTGAATTCATTGTTTAGCTCTGAACCCCATTTTTTAATAGGGTTAATTGTCTCCCTGCAGTCTAACTTGTTGAGTTCTTTGTATATTTTGGATATAAGCCCTCTATCAGTTGTAGGATTGGTAAAGATCTTTTCCCAATCTGTTGGTTACCGTTTTGTCCTAACCACAATGTCCTTTGCCTTACAGAAGCTTTGCAGTTTTATGAGATCCCATTTGTCGATTCTTGATCTTAGAGCATAAGCCATTGGTGTTTTGTTCAGGTAATTTTCTCCAGTGCCCATGTGTTCGAGATTCTTCCCCACTTTTTCTTCTATTAGTTTGAGTGTATCTGGTTTGATGTGGAGGTCCTTAATCCATTTGGACTCAAGCTTTGTACAGGGTGATAAGAATGGATTGATCTGCATTCTTCTACATGTTGACCTCCAGTTGAATCAGCACCATTTGCTGAAAATACTATCTTTTTTCCATTGGATGGTTTTGGCTCCTTTGTCAAAAATCAAGTGACCATAGGTGTGTGGGTTCACATGTAAAATTTCTTAAGACCAGAGGTATAGTCTTAAGGGTACCTGTCCTACTCTGGGGGGCTTATTGTTCTTAGACTTGTGCTTTATTCCACTTTTCCTTTTAGAATATTCTTCCTCTCAGAGAATTGGTTTACATATGTTTTCTTCATGTGCATTGATGCCAAGAACAGGGTAAAAGTTCTGTTCATGTGTCAAGTTATTTTTCCCAGCTCCTCTTCTGTTCTCTGTCCTCTGTAGATTTCAGATGTGATCTGTTGTGTATTGATTTTTAACCAGTTTAGTGTCTGAGATTCTAGGGCTCTTCACCATTTCCCCATGTAAGAATAGCAGCACGGGTTTACAATGCCTAAAATAACCATTTTATGTGGACGCGTATTTGCCCGTGTGTGTGTATACACAAGCACCATGTATGTCCCTGGTGCATTTAGAGGCCAGAAGAGGATGTCAGGTTCCCTGGAACTGAAGTTACAAATGATTGTGAAGCAATGGGAGGGTGCTTGGAATTAATTCTGTATCTTCTGGAAGAATAACAACTATTCTAAACCATGGAGCCATTTTTCTAGCACCAGGTTTGCAATTATTAACTAAAGTAAACTACAGAATATTTTGTTTTGAAGATTTTGTGACGTATTGACAATACTAAGATACCGAAAACAAGTTAAAAATATCTACCTCTGAATCATTGCAAAGCAATGTAAAAACTTCTCATCTGGGAAACTCAAAACAAACATCAAGACCTGATAGTTGATACAATGCAAGAGGGTACTGCATTTTCAATAGTAAAATAAGCAACACAGAGCACTTAAAATTCAGACGAGAAACTGTAAAACATCCAGAAAAGCACATGAGTGGATTGCTTGTAGGGAAATATGCAAGTTCTTGGGTAGAAAGACTAAACACCATAAAAATGTCAGTAATACAGTTTTAACAGAAATATCATGAGATTCTTTACAAAAGAACCAAGAAAGCAAGGATGTCCAAGAAAATCCCAAAGCAGGGATAAAGGGAGTATCGCAGTAAAGAGAATTCTGTTCAGGCAGCATCTGAGTTTAGTAGAGGGAGATAGGCTTTTCGTTTGTTAATCTGAAATAATTGTATATTTACAGAGCATTTTCAAGAATTATGCATATAACTTCTCCCCCAGGTGACCTTTTCTAAGACTTGTCAGCTTTTAACATTTTTGTCACAATTGCCTTATATAATCTTTCTCTCTCTGTAACACACATACAATTTGGGTACCTATGAAACCTTTTCAAAGTAAGTGTATTCATTATACCCCTTTACCTGATTGTAATAATTCCTTCATGTATGGGGAGAGGAGGGAGACAAGATTGGCTCTAAGTAGATAATTGTTGAAGCTAGGTCATGGGTGAAAGTTCGTTTTATTAGTTGACCTTTGGATCTATTTGTTATTTTCCATAAAAAAGGGAAGAGGGACGTGAAGAGATGACAGTTACCTCCACCCATGGAGTACACTGACCTCTATTAAATGGGAACATTAAATGATACTGTGAAAATTTTAGGGTACAAATAAAGAAAAGGACAAAGCAGGGCGTAGTGTCAGATGACTGTAATTCTGCCTCCCAGAAGGTGGTAGGAGGAGGATCAGGTATTCGAGGCTATCTTCAGCTATGTAGCAAGTTAAAGACCAGCCTGGTCTGCAGACATGTCCCCTGAAGCTATGTCCTATGGTTTCTGGGAGGCACTGTTTGCCTTTGATGACAGTTTTCTCATCAGTATCTTCTCAAGAGCACAAGCAGTGTCCTTGGGTTTAGGTTCAAGGACGATGCTCACAACGCATTCCCAGGGGATGCATCAAACAGTAAGCAGAAACTCACTCTGTCTTGTTATGTATGCAGAGCATGCCTGTGTAGCCCTAGCTTCCATTCTGGAGGCTCTTCTGAGTCCACTCTGGCCACTGCCCTTGGCTCTCTGGGTGCTGGACGTCAGGTGGACCTTCTACTGGGGCCATAGGAAGATCACTATTTCATTTTGCTTGGTGGGCCTGTATAGGATTGGTTTCCTGGAGAAAAAAGTTATGTTTCCCTCACTGTTGCCAGAGCCAATGGTTCCCACCAGTGGCATTTTAATTGCATACCAAGCAGCTGCCTGGATATTTTGTCTGTCTAAATATATGTCTAAATTTGTCCTCAAATGATTCAAATGCATTTCCTCTTTGAGCCATGGGATAGAATATTTCAAAGGAGGGTATGGTCCAGAGATACATATCAGAGTGAGGTCCTTAACCTCCTGGAATTCACAAAAACAACTCAAAATTAAATGATTTGAAGTGGTGAAGTCCCTTCTTTCACACGTTTGGAGACAATATTAAGATTACAAGATATATAAATCATTGCTGTAGTGCAGTTGAGGCAATTTGTCAACTTTAGATAATTTCTGTTTTGTCTATAAGGTCTAGAAATAAAACTGTGTATTGGTCTTACCCCATTTTTATTAACTATTCCCATGAGCAGTTGAGGGCACATTCCCACAGACAGAGGTTCTGAAATGTTTTTGGGGCTTGATTAGGCTTGAGAAATGGGCTCAAAGTTCTCAGATTATCGCTGTGTTGGGGGCAGGAGTCTAGTTGCAAGCAAGAGTCCTGACCTTGTTTGCTCATATATGTTGGTGTAGCTCTGGGGCTTGCCATTAGTTCTGTAACATATTCAGAACCTCTTAGCTCAGCAAGTAAGTCCAGAGAGTACAATCAATGTCAAATGCAGAATGGTGACCTCATCCAAGCGTGTGTGGCCCCTTTCAACACTGTGTGTCTTGATTTGGTGTCAGAACTGAGCCAACTGAAGTGTCTGGAATTCCATTCTCAGTCAGTGTTATTGCTAGATTTTTGGTCTAGGATGCATCCTTCCAATTTAGAGCCAAAGTAAACAGAAAGCATTTTTTCTTATTCCTAACTATTGTGCACTGAAGATGGGTAACCTTTAGAAATATAGCAGAATTACGATAAAAATTAAAACAAAATGGAATTTCAGAGACAAAAGTAGTTACATGGATAAAAGCTCAATACATTCATTTAGTTTATGAACACAGTGGTGGCTTTACTTCTTCCCAATTTTGGGTCAGGTGTGACGACACAGTTGGGGAGAGGGATTCTCTCTTCCAAGAGTTCTTAGCACAAGAAATGTGCTGGCCACAAAACAGGATCTTTGATGGTCATGGATTTGATATTGTGGCTTTTCCCATTTCTCCTATGGCTCACACAGACTGATTTAGAGGTGACTGATTATAGTCAGGGAGGAGTCATGGAAACAGGGATTGCATCTAGAAGACTCCATCTTCTCCTATATGGTAGAAACTCAGGTTTTGGTATTACCTATTCAAGGAACAAGGTTCGAGTAAAATGTTCGAGTTGTGGTGGTACTGGGGGCATTTGTCACTTCATGAAGATCTCAGAAATGTTAAATCAGGTGTGAAAGGCAAGGGTCTTTTGGAGGAGTATGTCCCAACCTAGATAGAAGTCACATAAAGCACAAGAAAGACAAAATGTCCTTGTTTAGTTCTAGTGTATTATGGGGATGGTACACGTAGGCACTCATCAGTCATTGACCAAAGGTCTGAAATGTATTTTGCATTTCATGCAGAGAAATTAGCATATTTGTAGAACTGGTGGTGGACAGTATGGTATACTTGGGTAGGAAATGAGTAGTTCAGTCATTTAACATTTGACAGCCATTTATAGAGCAGCATACTACTTTCTAGGCTTTGCTGAAGGTTTAGGGGATACATTTGGGACAAAGACAGGAAAATTCATGTTTTTCTGGTGTTTCAGAATAAGAGAAATTAAATAATTAATGCACAAGCCAGACAGTTTCATGTAGATATAATTATTGTATAAGAGAATGTGCCAGAGTGCTTAGGGGTCAGGCTGCTATCTTACCTATTAAATACTATTGAAGTCTGGGGATCTTATATAAAAATGGGTGATCATTCAGAATATTGGATATCTCATCATGGTATCATAGAGAGAATTTTAGGTTATGGTAGATGAGACCTTAAGACGTTTTCAAATTACCAAGCATGAGGTTGACCCTGCTCATGGAGATGAATGGAACATAGGCAAGTGATAGGAAAGAGGGAATAAACGTGTGAAGGAAGGAAAGAGGAGGGAGAGGGTGATGGAAAGAGTGGGCAGGAAGACCAAAGAGCATGTGGAGGAGTTGATTGGGAACAGCTGTTGCCCATCTTAGGCACTTCAGATGCAAGGTTCTGCTTAGCGTGGCACCTCATGCTGTTCTTTACTGAAGGGCACTTACTGTTTTCATCTGCCTTTTACATGTAAGGAAACAGAAACAGTGGAAGGGTTGGCATAAAGCAAAGGGTGAGTTGAATTCCAGAAACCCAATTCATAGTCTAAACTCCTAACCTGCAGTCTTACTCCTGTCCCCAGCAGTCTGAAGTTGCCCCAAACTACTACTACTTTTTTCTGCATTCAATGATTGTTTCCACAAGACTGGGACAAAAGCAGGTTCTGCTTTCCTAGTGCCTTAGCTTTAGGATCAACTCATCCCGTATAAGGATGTAGGCAGACACTGAGGATCCTGGAGAGAAGTGAAAGCTGAGCCCAAGAGACAGATCTCGCTTCATGGTGTAGATGGTCCCTAGACCACTGGGGTGGCCTGTGAAAGCCTGGTCATTTCAAGTCATTGACAACTGAAGAGGAGACACCAGGGTTCTCTCAACAATGTCATATTGATGAGAATCTAGTGACAAATCCAAATGACCTTTGGGAAATGAGACCAGTCATTTAGTTCCATATCTAACCACTCTGTGGTTGGAAAATTCTTTTCTAGACAAGTCTCATATTTACTGTGTGTGGTGGTTTGAATGAGAATGGCCCGGTCAGTTTATATGTTTGAATACTTGATCTCCAGTTGGTGGAACTATTTGGGAAGGATTAAGGGCTGTGGTCTTGTTGGAGAAGGCATGTTCCCCACTAGTGGTGGGCTTTGAGGCTTCCAAAGCCTCCTACCATCTCTAGTGCCCTCTCTTGCCTCCTGCTTGTGGTTTGAGATGTGAGCTCACAGCGGGTGCTTTAGCTGCTTAGAACCTACAGACCCTGCTCTGCCATCATGGACTCTAACCCTCTGGAACCATAAGCCCAGAATAAACTCTTCTGTAAGTTGCATCGGTCATGGTGTTTCATCATAGCAATGGAAAAGTAACGAACATAGTGTAATTTCTTTGTAAATAAAAAGAATAATGGCTCCTAGGTATGAGCCATCATGCTCAGCCTCTCATTGCTCTTAATAAATAAAACATATTGTTTTCCTTTGGAATTCTATATGTAATGGCTATATTTACACTATTTATACCCACACACTCCTCTTCAAGTCCTCTCATGCCCACCTTACTCCTTATGAAATCCATGACCTCCTCTAGAGTTATTATTGTCACATACATGCCTATATAAACACAATCTGTTGAGTCCATTTAGTGTTGCTTATAAGTAAATGTGCTTAGGGCTGACCATTTGGGGTCGGGTAACCTCTCAGGAGGCTCATCTTTGGAGAGGACTGATTATCCCTCTCTTAGCATCCATTAACTACTCATGGCTCTTCATCTAGAGGGGCGGGGCCATGTGAAATTTATACATCCACAATGGGATGTCAACTGGAGTTATTTATCATTGTGTAAATTTTAAATGACAACATTGTTGATATTACATCTCCTTGTCATGTCTAGAAGACACTCTTTCTATTCTTGGTGAATTTTATCCACATTAGAAATTTCACTTATGTGGAATCAACATTGTCCCAGTATTCTAGCAACTCTTATCCTAAACACTCCATGAAAATATACAGTTACTTCAAACCTAATCTGACTGGAGAGGAGTATGAACATAGTTTTTCTGGGCCACTGTGCTTAATTCACAAAATATTTTTGGAATTGTAATTTGATGTTTGTACTAATTGCTTCAAATTGCTTTCTTCTGTGTGGATGTGGACATTGATTTGTATGATGAGACAGCATTCTAGACACATTACTAACATAGAGACAGCTGGTTTGGGGAGTCTGGGTACTGGCTGCCTCACTCACCACCACCTTGAGCTAGTGGTTTAAACATTCCACAGCAAGGTCTGCCCAGCTGAAAAGGAAAGCTTGAATGAATTAGCTTTTACGTTCCTTCTGAGTTAAAGTTAGAAACTCTTAGGTCACAGAAAGGCAAGGTAAAATGGTGATTCCCAGCATCGGTGGAAGAGGAGATGGGAAGTTTATGGATTTAAAGTTTTAGCTTGCAAAATAAAATCTAATATTTCTGTAGCATAAAAGCAACGTGCATATAGTTGTTACTATTGCACTGTGCACTTTAAATGATTAAGATAGAAACTGTTGCTCAGAATGGTGGTTCATACCCTCAGGAAGCAGAGGCAGGCAGATCTCTCTTGAGTTCAAGGCTAGCTGGCAAATTCTAGGCCAGCTAAACTATGTATTGAGACCCTGTCTAAAAAGAAACAAAGACAGCAAATTCAGTATTACATGTTTTTTTTAAATCACAAGAACAGACCATCAAGGACTACAGAAGAATTGTGTTCTTTGTGCTACAGTGAGAACGCTCCTTTTAGTTTTTAAAGAAAAGTTTTGTTTTATGTGTATGTTAGTGTGGGTAAGTATGTGTGCATATGTAGGCCCGAGGTCAATGTTGAGTGTTTTTCCTTGATTCTTTTCAGTTTTTGGTTTTTGAGACAGAGTCTTTCCCTGAACCGGAAGCTCATCTGTTCATTGTGGCTGGCCAGCCACTGAGTGTTAGAGGTCTGCCTGTCTCCATAGCCTCAGAGTGTGCCCTGCCGTGGCTCTGTCCAGCTTCTTACGTGGGCTCCGGGGATCGGAACTCAAGTTGCCATGCTTGTATAAAGTGCTTTACTGACTGAGCTCTCTCCCCAGCTTGAGAATTCTCTTCTAAGAAGTAAACCAAGTGGTTATAAAATGAGGATATAATGCTAATTATTTTTCTAGTTCTAATTCTGTCATGAACTTTTCGGTTTTGGTGATATTTTTATGATAAGTGCATAAAAGTATATCTGACAGTGCAAACGTGAAGTGGAATGGGAGGCTCTGTGGCTTCAGAATGTGTGTTCCAATTGCAGCAAAGCTCACTGAGGTACACAGGCTTTGGGTCTGCCTAATTACCGTGTGTGATTTTATTTTATTTGCAATTCTTTTTAAATAATAAAGTTTATAAAATTAAAAATTTATTTTAAAACACACCAAATTGTAAGTCTTATTTATTTCCAGGTCTACTTGAACTTGACTCCCCCCTCCCCCACATACTTTGTTTTAGGAATCTCTGTCCCTTTGGAGTGCATTTTCTTGGCAAAAGAGGCTGTCAGTATCCCTAAAATGAGAGCTGTTTGGCTGGTTTAATTTACCTTTAAGATCTTTTCTTCGGGATGATGGATGAATTCCTAGTTTATCTCTAGCATGGGAAACGTTCTCCAGCCGTAGTCTTCCTCAAGGCACATCCTCAAAGGCATGCAATTGGCAAGTGCTCACATTCTGTTTCCGAGCAGAGACCTGAGATGATTGCTGCCTCTGTTCCCAGTGTGTGCCTGAAGGAGGTCTCCACACTGCTTTTCAACACTTGGTTGGATCCCCAGTGTCAACATGGGGACTTGGAGAGCTGAGATGCTCTGTGAACATCAGAGCACCAAGATCCAGCAAGGCTGGGGGGTCCTTCGAGGTGGGCTGAGTTGAACAATGTGAGCAGGAGCAGATGTGGGCTGTCTTCCCTGAAGCCCCAAACCCATTGCTTTCCCTGAGCAGTCTTTATTTATTTACTTGGATCTAATAATATTCCTACATTGTGTATATTGGTGCAGAATATATGAGTGCCACTGAAGCTCCAGAAAGCTTTATAAAAGAAAATCTGAATGTTCTTCTACTGAATGTTTAGAAAATAAAGACCATTGCCTGCCAGAAAGAAAAAAAAATAGATTCCACAAAGGGACAAGCACCCGTAGCAAAGGTCAAGTCCATTGGCTTCTGTTCCTGTTGGGATTTTGCTAGGCCTTATCTCTTGCAGGTTGTGGTAAGATGTGGGCCAACTTGAAGCCCAAATTGGCTCCACGTGTGTTCCCTGTGGTAGACTCCGGCTTTCTGATCACTTCAGGGCAGAAGACAGGCAGTGCTTGGTGGGCATGTGGCTTTGTGCTAGTGGGGTGGGATGAATTCTCCAGCTGAAAACAATAAAACCCACCTCAGAGACATTCTTCATAAAGTCAGACAAGGGCCTGACAGTCTCTGAATGCTCACACAATTGCTGCAGATGTGCAGTCCTTAAAAAGTAACACCCCCACCCAACTAGACAATGGCTCTGAATTCTTCTTGTGGCCCCGCACTCCATGTCTGTCCTGGCTGCTTAATCAGAAGAATTCATTTCTCACTGTGGTTAACGTATCAGTGAGCAAGCATTGCTATTCAAGCATCTCCAAAACTGCCCACGACTTCTTTGACTTCTTTTGGTAGTAGTGTGGTCAGTGTTAACCCAGTTGATTTTATCTAGCAAACGGGCTCCCGCTAACTATGTTGCAATGGCATAAGTTCCTGGGGTATTTGGACTTGATACATAGCCAAGACACCTGACAATGTGTAGAATAGATACTAAGTTGCTTCCTTGAAAATCTTCACCTTCTGGGAGCTATGTTCATAGTAGACAAAAGATCAGAGTAACACAGAGTAGATAAGTGGCTGGAGAATGGAGTGCCTATGCACAATGGTCTATTCTAGCCATAGATGCATGAAGTACAATTTCAATGAAACTTCAAGCCAATGCTAACAGATGAAAACATCATGTGAAGGGATTGAGGCTCGGAGAGCTACATTTAATATAGGTATTTATTTTTATTGTATATGTCTCAGTGTTTTGCCTGCATGTATGTATGTGTATCATGTGTCTGCAGTGCTTGTGGGTACCAGTAGAGGACATCAGATCTCTTAGAACTGGAGTTATGTGGAGTTACACACTGTGTGTGCTGGGGACTTTTGCAAGAGCAGCAAGTGCCCTTAACTACTAAGCCACTTCTCCTGCCCCTCAAAGGCTACATTTTAAATTTAAATTATTCTTTTTATATGATAAACCTGGAACAGGCAAAATCTCTACTGAGGAACCAGAGTAATAGTGGCTGTGAGCAGGGAGAATTTGTGTGTGTGTGTGTGTGTGTGTGTGTGTGTGTGTGTGTGTGTGTGTGTTTGTGTGTGTGTGTCTGTGTGTGTGTGTGTCTGTGTGTGTGTATGTCTGTGTGTGTGTATCTGTGTGTATCTGTGTGTGTGTCTATGTGTGTGTGTCTCTCTGTGTGTGTCTCCCTGTGTGTGTGTATGTGTGTATGTATGTGCACGTGTATCTGTGTGTGTGTGTGTGTGTATGTGTCTGTGTGTGTGTGTCTCTGTGGTGTGTGTGTGTGTGTGTGTGTGTGAATGGAGAGGAATGACTCAGTGTAGGATCTTCTTTTCTGGGAAGTTTTGGGGGTGATAGCGTGGCATACTATGGTAAGTGCACTAAATGCCATTGACTCGTGTGCCTTGCAGTGGCCGGTTCTGTGCTACACAGACTCCATCTCAAGCAGCCCCTGAAGAATTGTTTTCTTCAGATGCTGATTTAGAAATGTCACATTTTTCTTTGGGCCTTTATTCCATGCCTTCTAGTCTAGAGAGAGATTCAGTCTTCACATTCCATCAAAGTAATTCATTTCAAGCTCTTGAACTCAATACAGTTGCTTTTTTAATTCTTACATTTTACCTCAGAAACTTATATGTAGTATAAATGTATACACAGTACTGTGTCTCTCAGCATGTCTTTCTTTTCTTAGTGAAAAACATGTTCTTTCGTGTCTGTATGTTTGTATGCAGAGACAAATACTTTTTAAAATTTAAAAAATGGTACATTTATTTTCATTTTATGTACATTGGTGTTTTTGGGTAAGGATATCAAATGCCCCAGAATTGGAGTTGAAGACAGTTGTGAGCTGCCATGTAGGGGTTAGGAATTGAACCCAGCTCCTCAAGAAGAGAAGTCAGTGCTTAACTGTTGAGCAATCTCTTCAGTCCTGTCAGGAACAAATATTTTTATTTTTATTTTTTCTAGTGAGTTAACTTTACTTTTTATTGATTATTTTATTTATTTACATTTCAAATGTCCCTTTTTAAGTTTACCCTCTGTACCCCCATCCCATCCCTATCCCCCTGCTTCTGTGAAGGTGCTCCCCCACTCACCCACCCACTCTCACTTCATCGCCCTGGCATTCCCCTACACTGGAGCATCGAGCCTTCACAAGACCCCTCCCATTGATGCCTGACAAGGCCATCCTCTGCTACATATGCAGCTGGAGCCATGGGTCCCTCCATGTGTACTCTTTGGTTGGTGGTTTAGTCCCTGGGAGCTCTGGAGGGTCTGGTTGGTTGATATTGTTCTTCCTATGGGGTTGCAAATCCACTCAGCTCCTTCAGTCTTTGCCCCAACTCTTCTATTGGAGTTCCCATGCTCAGCCATGGTTGGCTGCAAGCATCTGCATCTATATTGGTCAGGCTCTGGCAGAGTGTCAGGAGACATCCATATCTGGCTCCTGCCAGCAAGCGCTTCTTGGCATCAGCAATACTGACTGGGTTTGGTGTCTGCATATGCTCTAGGTGGGGTGGCCTCTGGATGGCCTTTCCTTCAGTCTCTGCTCCACTCTTTGTCCCTGCATGTTCTTTAGACAGGAGCAATTTTTTTTAAAATTAATAATATATTATTTTTATGTGAATGGTGTTTTATATACATGTATGTCTGTGCACCATGTGCATTCAGTGCCCAAGAAATCTAGACGAGGGTGCTAGCTCTTATGGGACTGGAGTTACAGACAGTTGTGAGCTGTGGGTGCAAGGAATAGAACCTGGGTCCTCTAGATGAACAGCCAGTGCTTTTAACCACACAGCAATCTTTGCTGCACTGTGACAAATCTTGTTTCAAGTGAGAAAAACTCTGGAAAGTTGATGAAACCTGTGGAATAGGCAGGGAAGGCTGAGTAAGCTTTTAGCTTTTCAAAGCCAGAGAGATGCAACACATACAACTTAAGAAAAAAGAAAAAGAGAAAGAAAAAGGAAAAAGGAATGAAACTGAACACCTTCTTTACCTCTGGGTACCCTTTCTCCTGCCTCCACCTTTTCCTTGCAATTTCCTTGGCTAGTTTCCTCTGTGGAATGTTTTAATAAAACATGATTATTTTTTCTAGAACCTCAGTATAACAAGACCTACTAAAATGAACCTCTTTGTGAAAGTAAAACCCTATAAATCTCATTGTTGTGTTGGAGAAATATCTCAGTTATTTGGAGAATTCTCTGTTCTTTCTTAGGACCAGAGTTCAGTTCCCAGCATCCATTGGGTTGCTCACCAGCCACACACACACACACACACACACACACACACACACACACACACTCACATGAGTGTCAACACACATGTATGTATGCATATAAATGAATCTTACTGTCACTGAACTAATATCTGGGTGGGAGGAGAACATAAACTGGGGGAGGTGGGAGAAGGAAATGGAGAGTGAGCTGGATAGGAAGTCAAGTGTTTCTGTTAGACTCCAGAGTCATGGAACGAGAGTGAGTTAGAGTACTAGTTACTTAGGACAGGCTCCCTCAGCATATGAGAGAGAGAGAGAGAGAGAGAGAGAGAGAGAGAGAGAGAGAGAGAGAGAGAGAGAGAGGTAGAGACAGAGACAGAGGTAGACACACACAGAGATATAGACAGACAGATTTTTTTCTCTCAGATTGGTGGCTTTCGGTCATACAACTTATCCATAGGCATCAAAGAAAGCAGTTTTTAATTTCTTTATTCATACTTAAACCAAAGGTCATTGACCCATGGAACAAACCATGTTGAATTTTGTGGAGACCTCTCTGTTCAACTAACCAGACTCAAACTGAGGAACTCCTGGCCTCACTTTCCTTGCATGATGGTAAAGTCTTCATCTTCAGAACTACGTTAGCTTTTCAAAGGCTCTCTGCACGTGAGGGAACCTGGTCGGTGTTCAGATGGACTAAATGAAACTCAGTGAGAACAGGTGCTAAACTCCTCTGGAAGCAAATGAGTCTTACATATGAATCATGAATCAAGTCTGATGAAGTTCAACAATGCTTCTTGACTTCAATTTAGAGATACAGAAATGCTTTAGGAAAGAATTCTCACTATTGGTATTTTGTCCGTGGTATCCCTGTCGGTGGACTTTCCATGAGATTTTCTTTAAAACTAGAGGAACACTTCCTAAACGCATATGATTTAGAACTAAGACTGTTACTGTTTTTGTGGTAGAATAGGAATCAAGCTAAAGGAGGGACTGTTGGCTCTACTTGGGCAGGCCATAATGTACAGGTCACCCAGTCTCAAAGGAATACAATTGCTGTTTTGATGAAGTGAGAGAACGTAACTTAAGGAGGGCAAATGGCCCCGGTCACTTTCTAGTTTCCCTAAAGTTCAGCTTCAGTCTCATTTGGCTTTGTTGATGACCCTGTGTCCTCAGAACAAACTCTTTCCATTCACGCTCATTTGCACGTTTTTTTTTAGTTTCTCACAAACGCCAAGTGATGCTGAGGAACTCAATCCACTCCCCACTGACCAGTGCCAGCCCCTCTAGGGCAAATGGTGGTCTCCATAAAAGCTTTTCGGGAATGGCGAGTCCAACTCTCATAAAAGCCTATTTCAGGGCATAGAAACCATTAATTAGAATCTTGTTCAGTACCAAACTTTTTAATAGAAATCAGAGCTTATTTATTCATTCCAGTTTTGATTTTTCTCTATTGGAGATAGGCTGCAATTTTATTTCCTCCTGGAAGTGGATTTGAGATCTCCCCATCAGTATTTCTCAAACTTCATTTACTGAAAGGACCACTGAGGAGGTGTAAGTTAAAAAATTCAGATGGCCTGTCTCTCTGGATGTGGTCCAGAGGCCTGAGGTGGTGCTAGGAATCTGTATTTTTAACAAGCATCCCCAGTGATGTCTGTAATCAGGGAAGCCGAGAAACATTGTACTTAAAGATGGCTAATGTTACCCCTTGTGATTTGCTGTCTCCAAAACACTTCCTCACCTCTAATTGCCTACTGATGCCTACAAGTTCAAACTCTTCCTTCTAGTCAAGGCTCAGAACACATGCCAAGGTCTTCATGATCCCACATCATGAAAAAACAATGAAAAAAAATTCCATTTTGCGTTTCAATTACAAAAAGATAGTTACTAAATAGCAGCAGTGCTGTGTATGGTCCAACCTACCCTTGACCACTCTCTATGGCATTCTTAAGCCATTTCTCTAAGATCCTGCACTAGAATGTATATTGCCCAAGGTCACTTGAACACTGACAAGGGTAAATAAAACAGACATTGGGGATGGGTGAAGGAAGGGAACTGGGTGGGAAGCAGGGTATGGAGGGGAAGAGGAGGGATCAGGTGTGGGGAGGATGGAGGGAGAAAGAACTGGAATTGTTGGGAGGCATGTTTGGGACAAGCTAGAAACTTAGGACCATAGAAACTCTCAGGAATCTATGAGGGTTTCCCTGGTTAAGTCTCCTAGCAATGGGGGATATGGAGCCCACCCCTTACAACTAGGCAAGACTTCCAATAGAGTGATAGGGGCGTCAACCCACCCACAAAACCTTCATCCCACAACGTTTCTTGCTTAAAATATGTGCAGGAGTATAGAGTAAACAGAAAGTGAAGGTATGGCCAACCAATGGCTGACCCAACTTGAGACCCATGCTGTGAGAGACAGCTCACCCCAACACTATTAATGATATTCTGCTATATTTGCAGACAGGAGCCTAGCACAACTCATCTGAGTGACTTCATCCAGCAGCTGATGGAAGTAGATGAAGAGATCCACAGCCAATCATTAGGTGGAGCTTAGGAAATCGTGTGCAAAATGGGGAGGAAGGATTAAAGGAGCCAGAGAGGTCAAGGACACCACAAGAAAACCTATAGAATCAACTAACCTTGGCCCATAGGGACTCACTGAGACTGAACCACTAACCAGAGAGCGTGCATGGGATGGACCTATGCTCCTCACACATATGTAACAGATTTCATTGGTTTTCATATGGGAGCCCTAACAGCAGGCACAGGGCTGTCTCTGACTCTGTTTACTGCCTTTGGATCCCTTTCCCCTAGTCCTACTGCAACTTGGTATGCCAAGGCTGTTGGTATCCATGGGAGACCTCCCTTCTGTGAGCAGAGAAGAAGAAGGAGGGGGGCATTAGGTGAGGTCAGGAAGAGGGACTGGGAGGAGAGGAGGCATGGGATTAAGGTCGAGATGTAAAGTAAATTAACTAATTAATTAATTAATGAAAAAATACAAACCTATTTTTTGAAAGTATCATATAAGAAAAAGAACGTATACTCATTCAGGAATTCTTTGTGGCACTCATCAGAGGGTTTGTGAGAAAGTGTGCTCATAGGCTATGTATAGGGACCAAAGGTGAACTTCTATCCTGGAAGCAATCCAGTAGTGGCTCAAACATTCCAAAATGTTCCACCTTGCCGAGAGCTAGAGTTGTTGAATTCCCTAAAGTCAGTTACAAAGAGAACTTGCATCTTCTTGTGAGTGTCTCCCACCTACCTCACTGACAGATTGGGGAGTTTTAAGTTCTGTGTCAAGGAAAGGTACAACAGGGTTCATGAATAAACAATCTGGTTTTGGGGAATCAAGAGCTAGGGACCATATCTTCTCTTTTTGCTTTGGAGATGAAGATGGCTTTCACTTTGTTCTTTCCACTTAGTAGACTGTGCTATTGCTCATGAGGACAGAGGGCAGGAGAGATAGCAGAGATGATAAGGAGCCCATGACTGGGGACAAGGCAGTCCAGCTAGAAGAAGATATTCCAAATAAAGGCAACAGCTTTTGGGATAGCCCACTCCAGTTGTTCATGACCCATATGAAGACCAAGCTTTGTATCTGTTACATATGAGTGGGAAGGCCCTAGGTCCAGCCTGTGTATGTTCTTTGGTTGGTAGTTCAGACTCTGAGAGCCCCAAGGGTCCAGGTTAGCTGATTCTGTTGGTCTTCCTGTGTAGTTCTTATCCCCTTTGGGGCCTGCAATCCTTTCTCCTATTCTTCCATGAGTCCCCAAGTTCCATCCGCTGTTTGGCTATGGGTGTTATTTGTAATTCTTACATGAGATTATCATGTGGCCTTTCCAACAATACTGCTGGGGAGCTGATGTACAGATAGACCAAGTCATTTGCTATTATGCTGGTTCTCCTTTCTTATAATTTTCTTTTATTTTTATTTTGTATATGTGTCTTCACAGTTTCATTACAGTAAGATTAAGATGTAATTAATCATGTTATATGTCATTTCATAAATTTCAACAAATGTCTAAAACATGTGAAATCACCAATGTAATAGAGGTAACGAGCATGCCGACCTCCCCACGTGTTTCTTTATCATCTTTTATGATTCTGTTGTCCTCTTGTCCCTTCTTATCCTCCTCATCACCCTTCTCTCCCAACCCCTGAATCCTCAGGGGACAATTTAATCCAGTCATACACAATGCCATGTTTTCATTCATTTACATCTTCATTTGATGTAGGTGGTGTTAGTCAAAGTACTCTGTTTTGGATCTTTTTCATTTGGCATGCTTATATGACAACTCACCCATGTTAGAGCATATAACAACTCACCCTTTTGTTGCTTTAAGAAGGATTTCATGGTGTGTACAGACAATAATTTCTTTATCAATTCACAGGTCAATGAACAGTGGGATTGCTTCAGTTCTGCCATGTATCTTTCTGTATAACCTCTCATATAGGTATCTGATTTTATTTCTTCTGGGAAATCATCTAGGAAGTGGCATGACTGGATCACAGGGAAAGTGTCTATTTAAGCACTTGCTGCACTGTTTTTCAAAGTGGTCACAGCATCTTGTGCTCCCATTAGCGGTGTCTGAGGGTTCCATTTTGACACCAGTGGAAATGACTCTGTAATGTTAGATGTTCTGGCCTGGGGCTGGAGGCATCTCATTGTTCTCATTTTCATTGGTCATGAGGAGCATCATGGGACAGTTTCTTCTCATGTGCTCACTTGTCATATATGTGTCTTCTTTGGTGAAGTATCTGTATCCTTTGCCCATTTTAAGGTTGGATTATGTGTTTTCGTGTTGAGTTCTTTTGAGAGTTCTCCATGGATTCCGAATATGTCTTTTTTTTTTTTTTTAAAATCAGAAGTTACAGAATATTTTCTCCTCATTCATGGCTTATATTTTCTTCTCTGAGTATGATATTTCAGAACAAGAGAGTTTTCTTTTAAGGAAGCATTTTGATAAGTTCTAATTTTGCTTTGTCTAATTTAACTGCTTAACAAACCATGGGCTTGGCATTATATTAAGGGATCCTCCCCTAACCTTTTGCATCCTTAAACAACATCTTTTCGGGTTGTTCTGTGGGTACTGGGAGTACCAAGTTTAAGTTTCTGAATTCCCCATTTTTAAAGTTCTTCTCCCTGACCAGTTGATTGCTGAGCTTTCTGGTGACTTTGTGCTCTATTGCAGTCACGTGTTGATGGAATAGCCATGGAGAAATGTCAACCAGATCACTCAGTTACATCCTTTCATTGGTTTTACATTCATCCACATTTCCTTAGCTATTACGTTACCATCTTTGTTCATTGCTATGACAGACTACCTGATACAACAGGAAGGGAGGGAGGATTCGTTTCGGTTCACAGTTGAAGGGGATACAGCTGACCATGATCACATAGGCAAGTGTGACTTGCTGCTGTGACAGGAGTGTGAGAGATGGCTTGTTTATGTGTCAGTAGATCTGGAAGCACAGAGCTTAGACCGAGCTTAGACTGGAGGCAGGACTGGCTAGAGCTCAAGTCCTGTCCCACTGCATGCTGTTTACATGAATCTCCTAATACCCTCTTACCTTCTAGTGGTTTCATGACTCCCTCAAACAGTGTCACTTGTTCTGCTCGTGGGAGGCATTTCAGACCCAAACTTTATCAGATTTATAGTTGATTGTGTATTTGCATGTGAGAAACAGGGTCTGGATCTTACGTTCTTATTTATTGACAAGTACCCTGGAAGAGGGGGAAAATTCTCTGTACTTATCGATCTACCTGTCAAAAGATGAAACTGACCTAGCAAAGTTCCATCCACTGCCTTACATCCCCAAGCAAGTTAATATGCTATTAGTGCATCTATCTTTAGGTTTGATGTGCTAGTTAGATTTTTGTCACTGTGACCAAAGTAACTGAGACAATGGGGAAGAGGCTCAGAGGTTCGGAGGTTCTAATCAATTGTTGATGGGTCCCGTCTCTGTGGGCTTATGGCAAGTCAGAATGCCATTAGCAAGGAGAACATGAAGTGGTGAATCTGCTAACATTGTGGCAGACGGAAGGAAGAGATGGGGACAGAGATGGAGATAGGGATAGGGATGGGGGTAGGGCTAGGGATAGGACTAGGGGTAGGGCTAGGGCTAGGGCTAGGGGTAGAGGTAGGGCTAGGGGTAGGGATAGGACTAGGGCTAGGACTAGGGCTAGGGCTAGGGCTAGGGGTAGAGGTAGGGGTAGGGGTAGAGGTAGGGATAGGGGTAGGGTAGGGGTAGGGATAGGGATAGAGAGATGAAGATAGCTCCGTAGGTAGGTAGGTAGATAGAAAAAAGCATAAAGGGAACGGTTTGTATGGAGAGAACAGATCAGTGGTGAAGGGGAAGAGACAGGAGACGTGATGAGAGATGAATATGAGCAAAGCACGATAATATACATGTATGAGAAGCCACAAAGAAACCCAGTGTTTAGAATGATTACTAAGAAAGCCATTAATGCATCAGTGTCCCTGTAGTAAGAGTGTGTGTCAATGGCCACTTTCCTCTGCCTGAGCCCAACTTCTAAAAGGTTGCCCACTTCCAGAGAGCAACATGGCCGGACAACCAAGCCTTAGTGCATTGGCTCTGCTGGGCACCTGATAATCCGAACAGTAGCAACATTAACCTACTGACTGATTGACACTTCACAAGGACAAACAATGGAACACATGGGTATGGTTTGGGAGACTGATTGCTAAGTATCCTTTGAGTGGTTTCTAGATATCAGTCAAATTGACCTCAATCTGTGGGGATTTCCTTTTACTTTTCATTGAGGGACTCATTTCCTTGCCTTCCCCCCCCCCTTACTATTTTTCAGAGTTCTCTGCTTAATTCACAGCCCTCTTTACTCCTCCCAATATCCTCTCACCATGTTTGTAGAGGGCTCACATTTCTTTATGAAGAATTCATCACCCTCCACCTTTTTTTAGTTGAAGCTCTCATAAATCTCTTATTTATGGTAACAACCAGTCTTTCTGGGTGTCTTGCTTCAAGCCCCGCATATGGTCTGAGAATAAAATTTACCCACACTATTTCAAACGACAGTTTCAGGTGCTTCCCTTTTTATTTCCTGCCTGACTGCCTTTCATTAGGTTTCCAGTCTTTATCTCTCTCATCTTTGACATGTTAGCTCTGTTTGAAAGGCTGAGGCTCAGTCTTACTGACTGTGTAGAACAATTGAACTCACAATTCCTCTTCCCATCTGCCAACCATCTTGCTGTGAAGATGCTAATTGCCTTGGACAGGCCAACTTGTCAACATGGAATTGTAAAGTATTTCATGTGAGCCTTTTTTTGTGGCCCTTTTAAAATATAGAATGTAGTGATTGAAAAGTTTTATATTGCATTCAACTTCTAGGTATTTGGTTCTAAAAGATTCTGAGTCAGAGCAGAGCATAACAGAACAGAACAGAATACCAAACCAAGACAACCTCCCCCTCCAAACCCCCCCCCAAAACAATGGACTCTCTTCACCACCAATGGATGTTTAGAAGAAAAAGTATTAGATTGGTTCTGAATAATCATTTTCTTATTCAGTAAAGACAGTAGTGTAGAGTGTGAGAGGGACAAGAGAGGTAAAGGATCCATTGTGTGGATATGAGTGTGACACATTAGATACAGATATAAAAATGCCACAAGGAAGCCTATTATTGCCTATAATTAATATGTGCTGGTTACACTTAGAAACCCTGGTGTTTGACAGTTAGCAGGCAGCATGGTTTGGGCCCTTTTTGCACTTTCTTTTCCTCAGTTCACTGTTATCTGAGCGTCCAGAGACAATGTGGATTGATCTGAAGTTCCATGTGGACTGTGTCCGAGGGCTCCTTGTGGTCTCCGCATCAGAGAACCTCTGCATAAGGGGCTCAGCTTTGTGTTCCAGGGAGGCCTCACAGTTGACAAGCTGGGAATGTTTTGGATTAAAATGGAAGCACGTTGGCAGAGTGATGTGGGGAAGCTTGCGTAATGTAAAATGCTTGTCAGCACCCTCCCTCGATCGAGCCCGTGCTTATGAGCACCTCAGTGTAATGAGTCCAATATACACCTATGGGTTTTTATAAGCTAACACAAAAGCAAGTAAAAGGAGTTGAAACACATATGCTTTTTTTAGTTTTTGACTAACTGTGATATTTCAGGTACTCACCCGTGAGATTTTTCAATATCTATAAAACTTCCATTGGGAACACTTTCACGAAGCAGTAGTCTGCGGCTGGAGTCTAGGTTTACACAGTCCTCTGAAGAGGTATCATGCCCATGGCTTGAAAATATGCTTTAAAGTGGCTCCTTTCCCCCATTCTATAGACTCGAGTCCATATATTTTGGCTAGAAACTAAAGCTCTTTGAATAATCTAAGGCTTCTTGACCCATACAGTTATTCAAATAAAAAGAGTCTACCACACGGTCAGGAAATGGAAGAATTGGAGGAAGAATGAGGCTCTTGTAATAGGATTATCTGATTAACTGAAGCTTGAGAGTAGAACACTTCACCTTCTTACTTTATTGGTGAAAATCTTTGGACCATTGTCCCAAATTCAAAATAGTAATTGTAATAAAACTATTCTCCAATGACTGAGAATTCTGTTGGACTCGTGGCACGTATTCCTGAACGTCCACTCTCATTGGATAATGTTTATAGGATGCCATGGATTGCTGCATAAGGATGGTGTGGCTTGCTTTCCACAGAGGTGTGAGGAAGGACACACAAGTTCACTGATTGCAGTGCAGTGCAGAATCCTTGCACTAACTAGGAGTCGAGTTTAGATGGTTCTGCTAACCGAGCCTTCGCCTTTTTTCTTCCTTTGTCCTTTGTAGAGAAAATGCTGAGAAAAGACTGACAGTGTTAGTAAGAAACAGGTTTGCTCAGATGTAGCTTAGACATTGTAAAGCTGTCTTGAGCATTCAAGAATGTAGTGGGTTTTGCATGTGCCAAAACCCTTCAGCTCCTACCACCCCCCGTTCCAAGATCAGAAAGTTCTGGGGATCCAGAGTCGAAAGAAGCATAGCTCTAGCCAGAAAGAGTGACAGGGTGCACAGTACATACTGTATATCACCCCCTTTTAAGAGGCGCTTTTTAAAGAAGACACGAGATGAGAATTCCCTAGCTGGATACTCTACTCTCATCATTACTGCATCATTGGCACAGCAGTTCCCTGACATCTGTACCAAAGATGTTGCTGATTGCACAGCACACAACACGGGCAGGGGTTGTCAGCTGCTCTGGGTTAGTGCGGCTGATGTAATCACCAGAGTTTCATTCATAACAAGAACCCGTCTTATATGGCCCCTTAACCATTCGAATATGGATTTGTGCAGCGCGGGTCAAAGTTCAAGTGTGTATGCAGCACAAAGCAGCCCAGAGTGTTCTGGTAGATATTTTATTTGCCAACAATGTTTCTTTCAGTTGTGTCCAATAAAAATAGTTTGAGTGGATGGATGGTGTGGAGAGACAAGGTTCTCATACCTATAGGTCTCTCTGATCTTTCAACCCCCCCTTACCCCATGAGATCTCGACTACACTTTTCATCAAAAGCACCAGAGACACGCTTCTTCAGGATTGATTCTCAGGCCTGCTTTCCAGCGATTGATGATGTGTGCTTTCCTGGTGTAGCCATGTGGATAGTGTAACCGATCTTCTCTTACTAGGCAGTTAATGAGTGCTTTCCTTTGCCTGGCAAGCTTCTACTTCTCTTTTAAGCTCTGCTCAGTCTGGCCCTCTGCAAAGGTTATTTCTCAACACCTCTGTCTCTGCCCTCGTAACATTGTGTGTTTAGAGCTGTCAGAATACTCACACTACATTAAAATTTTGTGTTTATATCTGTCATCTTCTCTAATAGGCGAGCTTCTCTAGGGCAGTGACATTGGCGAGCAAAGAAATATCTCAGAGCCTGTGGAGAACCGTAGCTGGTGGATAGGAGTTGGTTTTTTAGGCGTTACCTAGTCCTAACACTCAGTTACAGTCAATTATAGATGAGAAAGGTTTTGCCTGTATCTCTTTGCCATTGTTCAGCTTAACCACAAGAAGAAATTCTGAGCTGGTCTTGCATATTATTACTGTGTTCCTATCACTAGCATTACTAGTTTTTACTAGTATTAGGAGGGATTAATTGCAGGGCCTAAGGCTTGTAACAATCAGAGTTTTGCAATATTGTTCTGTAGCCACAGTGTTTTCTTTATGTTATCTTCTACCTATGATAAATGTTGCTTTTTTTTTTCACTATGATCGCCACGCGCAGTTTCCTGTTAAAATAAAATTTATCTCAATAGAACATGGATTGAATTTCGAAAGAAAGAAACATGTGATATTTGAGGCTGGCTCCAGCGTCACCTCACCGTGAGGCTGCATCCTAACCCTTCAGCAGGCAAATGGAAACGATCAAAGAATACAGAGAAACGAGCTCGCACAGAGCGCAGCACGCAGGCATTGCTGCAGCATCGTAAAACCCACGGTTGCTGTTATTGCCTTTCTGATAATGCTCAGTAAGAGCTGTGTGTGGCTTGCATTTCTGTCCACAGCATCTTGGGCTTCCTTCCTGAACCCTCCAGAGCATTGCCTTGTATGGTACTTGCTACTGTATCCCTTATGGGAATGCTGTGAGGATTATCAAGACAGTGCAAGCTTCCTTCATTCCCACCTACTTGGGAGCAGGGGGATAAAATGGTGAACATTTATGGAGGACTAACATTAACACATGGATTCAAAAGTATCAAGATATTCAAAGATGCACAGAAGCTAGTAGTTAAGGGCACCTTTAAGATGGTCAGTGTGTGTGTGTGTGTGTGTGTGTGTGTGTGTGTGTGTAAGATAGTTAAAGAGTAGAGGATCACAACTTTCCATTTCCATAGTGTTCAAAAGCTTGAGAATAAATTGTCAGCTCCTTTTCCAGAAAATTACTTTGTAGTAATAAAAGGTGAAGATAAGGTAATGACAATCAATTACACATAGCAGTTGACACTGTATTTTCCACAGTAAATTTTAAAAATTACCCATATTTCAGTATAAACTATATAAGTTATATATAACTATATAAGTGATCAGTTTATATAAATAGATAGGTATAAACTTGGTCACTTTAAGCTGTATTTATGACAGAACAGTCTTTATTTTTTCTATAACTCAAAGTCATATCTTTTTGCCACCCAGATCACTATAGAAAACAGAATCTTAAGGATGTTGGAGAAAACATGTTCTCTTAGGTTAATGTGAATTTGAGGTTCTGTGAGGCCTGGAAGCTGGGTCCATGATGGTGCCATGGTCAGCACAAAGGTGGTCAGGATGCTTTAAGGTCAGCCTGAAGGTGGTCAGGATGCTCCAAGGTCAGCATGAAGGTGGTCAGGACGCGGACATGGTAATACTGCACCTAATACAACGATGTTACTAAAACGAGAGACTATTTTCACGCACTGTCAAAAATGTTGAGATGATGTTTACATAGATACTCAGATTGTAATTATATGTGTTAAGGTAATTCCTAAAGTAACAATTCACTGTAGTAGCTGCTGGCATTTCTTGGTTGGAGGATTGGCAGTACTGCAGTGTTTAAATAACAAGTTTTGTTTTAAAACAGAGACAAAGAGCAAATCTTCTTTGATCTGTTTTCCTGATCCAGAAAGAGGAAGGGCCATGATAAGCACTGGGGAGCAAAAGGGAAATCCTTACATTTATTCATATTTTGGTAGTTACTTTCTAATGTAAGTTGCAATTCATTAAGTAGGGCTTTAACAACTTAAGATTGATATTATGTATTAATTCCATGTAATATTTACATTAATTTAATATTGATAATAAATAGTATGCAAGCATCCATTTACTTCCATACTATTACTAAGAAGACATTCTTAGCAAAACAAAAACATGCAGAAGTCATTAAAAGAGAATATTAACCTACTTTAGAGAGATGCTTTTTTCTAGGACATCTCTTGGCATGAAGATAATTGAATTCTGGGTAAGTTAAAGCTGTCAAGCAGACACTTTGGGCACAAGACAAATGGTTTAAATCTGTTTAAAGGTGCATCATGTCTGCTAAGTAACATTTATCCTTACATAGCGATCTCAGCAAACAGTCCTTATTCACTCACACAGTTTAGAGCGTATTGCTGTGTGTGCGGGTGAGTGAGGGTGCTAGGACTCATATGCGTAGGCCAGAGGATGACTTTGGAAGTCAGTTCTCTCCTTCCACCTTTATGTGAGTTTTTGGAGATCAAAGGTCATCTGACTTGATGGAAGGCACCTTTACCCTCTGAGCCATATTACTGGTACGTAGGTAAATTTTAAATTAATTCTTGTATGTGGATGTTCTGCTGAGACTAAGGGAAACTTCTTTCTTTCCTTTGCTTTTTGTATGTGGGTTTTCTTTGAAGCTGGATTTTTCTTGTTCTAGGTTTTCAATAGAGACTATAAGCATACATACAGCAATCAGGCAATTTATTTGTAATAACTTTTGAAGATAGTTTATTATTTTATGTATTCATCCAACTAGTCAGTAGTGTTTACTTTAATCCTCTTGTGGAAGGGTAGGAAGATATGTCACTTTGACCAGTGCTAATTTTCTCTGAAATGTACATTAATATATCCTTTGTTTGTCTTTCCCAGAGAACAGACACTTACTTAATAGAATTTACTTCCTGGTGACAAATAACAAAGCTTGACTGAAGAGGTCCAGACGATACATACTCAGAAACCCAACTGCCAGTGACCTACTTCTTCCAGTTAGACCCTGTCTCCTAGAGGCGTTAGAACCTCCCCAGATAGTGCCATCGGCTGGTGACAAAGGGATGAGAGCATGAACTTGTGGGGGACATTTCCTATTCAAGCCAAAATGCTCTGTCTGTCCCCAAAGGATAAAACTGGCAAACTGGTCTCTTTCTCTCTCTCTCTCTCTCTCTCTCTCTCTCTCTCTCTCTCTCTCTCTCTCATTTGCGAATAGTGTGGTGTGGTTTGTATTTGTAGTCAGGGAAATCTCGGAGGAGCCAGCTTTCTCCTACTATTTGGGTTTTGGGGATCCAACTCAGGATTTTTTAATAAATATCATTATCCACTGAGCAATCTAAACAGCCCCCACATTGAGATATATTTCCTTTCTATATCTGCAATGTTGACTGTCATAATGGAAAAAAAAGGCTGAAGGTTTGGGCTTCCTGAGCCAGTGTACGTGTCAGAAACTAAAGTGTGGAAGAGAAGACGTCAAGCTATTTGCTCTACGGGGTGAACTGAAGGTTTGCTTGAGTTCAAGTAAGAGATCAATTTTCTTTATATTCTAAAGGTGTCACAGAGCCCCTTCAACTCCATCTTAAAAATTCTGATCATTGGGGCTGGGGATTTAGCTCAGTGGTAGAGCGCTTACCTAGGAAGCGCAAGGCCCTGGGTTCGGTCCCCAGCTCCGAAAAAAAAAAAAAAGAACCAAAAAAAAAAAAATTCTGATCATTGAATTCAACTGATTTTTTTCCTCTTCTCATCTTCTATCTCTCTAAACTACCCACATTTGCTGTTTTTCTTTTCTAAAAAACTAAAAGAGTAAAAACACCCTGAGCTTGAGGGAATTCTTCAGCTCAGTGCATGGAAAGAAGGACCGCAGGATTCTGTCACCCCTTCTACACCGTATCCCAGATGTCCCTTTCTTGTCAGCCTCTTGAAAGCATTGATCTCACTTTTCATAGTCAACATCATTTATAGCCTTCCATAAGCCACCAGCATATGTGCACTAGCAGTAGTAGATGACAGTGAAATGACATAAACTTCAATGGTAAAGTTATGTAAATTGAAGTCTTTTTTTTTTTTTTTTATTAACTTGAGTATTTCTTATATACATTTCGAGTGTTATTCCCTTTCCCGGTTTCCGGGCAAACATCCCCCTCCCCCCTCCCCTTCCTTATGGGTGTTCCCCTCCCAACCCTCCCCCCATTGCCGCCCTCCCCCCATAGACTAGTTCACTGGGGGTTCAGTCTTAGCAGGACCCAGGGCTTCCCCTTCCACTGGTGCTCTTACTAGGATATTCATTGCTACCTATGGGGTCAGAGTCCAGGGTCAGTCCATGTATAGTCTTTAGGTAGTGGCTTAGTCCCTGGAAGCTCTGATTGCTTGGCATTGTTGTACTTTTGGGGTCTCGAGCCCCTTCAAGCTCTTCCAGTTCTTTCTCTGATTCCTTCAATAGGGGACCTATTCTCAGTTCAGTGGTTTGCTGCTGGCATTCACCTCTGTATTTGCTGTATTCTGGCTGTGTCTCTCAGGAGAGATCTACATCCGGCTCCTGTCGGTCTGCACTTCTTTGCTTCATCCATCTTGTCTAATTGGGTGGCTGTATATGTATGGGCCACATGTGGGGCAGGCTCTGAATGGGTGTTCCTTCAGTCTCTGTTTTAATCTTTGCCTCTCCCTTCCCTGCCAAGGGTATTCTTTTTCCTCATTTAAAGAAGGAGTGAAGCATTCACATTTTGATCATCCGTTTTGAGTTTCGTTTGTTCTAGGGATCTAGGGTAATTCAAGCATTTGGGCTAATAGCCACTTATCAATGAGTGCATACCATGTATGTCTTTCTGTGATTGGGTTAGCTCACTCAGGATGATATTTTCCAGTTCCAACCATTTGCCTACGAATTTCATAAACTCGTTGTTTTTGATAGCTGAGTAATATTCCATTGTGTAGATGTACCACATTTTCTGTATCCATTCCTCTGTTGAAGGGCATCTGGGTTCTTTCCAGTTTCTGGCTATTATAAATAAGGCTGCGATGAACATAGTGGAGCACGTGTCTCTTTTATATGTTGAGGCATCTTTTGGGTATATGCCCAAGAGAGGTATAGCTGGATCCTCAGGCAGTTCAATGTCCAATTTTCTGAGGAACCTCCAGACTGATTTCCAGAATGGTTTTACCAGTCTGCAATCCCACCAACAATGGAGGAGTGTTCCTCTTTCTCCACATCCTCGCCAGCATCTGCTGTCACCTGAGTTTTTGATCTTAGCCATTCTCACTGGTGTGAGGTGAAATCTCAGGGTTGTTTTGATTTGCATTTCCCTTATGACTAAAGATGTTGAACATTTCTTTAGGTGTTTCTCGGCCATTCGGCATTCCTCAGCTGTGAATTCTTTGTTTAGCTCTGAACCCCATTTTTTAATAGGGTTATTTGTTTCCCTGCGGTCTAACTTCTTGAGTTCTTTGTATATTTTGGATATAAGGCCTCTATCTGTTGTAGGATTGGTAAAGATCTTTTCCCAATCTGTTGGTTGCCGTTTTGTCCTAACCACAGTGTCCTTTGCCTTACAGAAGCTTTGCAGTTTTATGAGATCCCATTTGTCGATTCTTGATCTTAGAGCATAAGCCATTGGTGTTTTGTTCAGGAAATTTTTTCCAGTGCCCATGTGTTCCAGATGCTTCCCTAGTTTTTCTTCTATTAGTTTGAGTGTGTCTGGTTTGATGTGGAGGTCCTTGATCCACTTGGACTTAAGCTTTGTACAGGGTGATAAGCATGGATCGATCTGCATTCTTCTACATGTTGCCCTCCAGTTGAACCAGCACCATTTGCTGAAAATGCTATCTTTTTTCCATTGGATGGTTTTGGCTCCTTTGTCAAAAATCAAGTGACCATAGGTGTGTGGGTTCATTTCTGGGTCTTCAATTCTATTCCATTGGTCTATCTGTCTGTCTCTGTACCAATACCATGCAGTTTTTATCACTATTGCTCTGTAATACTGCTTGAGTTCAGGGATAGTGATTCCCCCTGAAGTCCTTTTATTGTTGAGGATAGCTTTAGCTATCCTGGGTTTTTTGTTATTCCAGACGAATTTGCAAATTGTTCTGTATAACTCTTTGAAGAATTGGATTGGTATTTTGATGGGGATTGCATTGAATCTGTAGATTGCTTTTGGTAAAATGGCCATTTTTACTATATTAATCCTGCCAATCCATGAGCATGGGAGATCTTTCCATCTTCTGAGGTCTTCTTCAATTTCTTTCCTCAGTGTCTTGAAGTTCTTATTGTACAGATCATTTACTTGCTTGGTTAAAGTCACACCGAGGTACTTTATATTATTTGGGTCTATTATGAAGGGTGTCGTTTCCCTAATTTCTCTCTCGGCTTGTTTCTCTTTTGTATAGAGGAAGGCAACTGATTTATTTGAGTTAATTTTATACCCAGCCACGTTGCTGAAGTTGTTTATCAGCTTTAGTAGTTCACTGGTGGAACTTTTGGGATCACTTAAATATACTATCATGTAATCTGCAAATAGTGATATTTTGACCTCTTCTTTTCCGATCTGTATCCCCTTGATCTCCTTTTGTTGTTTGATTGCTCTGGCTAGAACTTCAAGAACTATATTGAATAAGTAGGGAGAGAGTGGGCAGCCTTGTCTGGTCCCTGATTTTAGTGGGATTGCTTCAAGTTTCTCTCCATTTAGTTTAATGTTAGCAACTGGTTTGCTGTATATGGCTTTTACTATGTTTAGGTATGGGCCTTGAATTCCTATTCTTTCCAGGACTTTTATCATGAAGGGGTGTTGAATTTTGTCAAATGCTTTCTCAGCATCTAATGAAATGATCATGTGGTTCTGTTCTTTCAGTTTGTTTATATAATGGATCACGTTGATGGTTTTCCGTATATTAAACCATCCCTGCATGCCTGGGATGAAGCCTACTTGATCATGGTGGATGATTGTTTTGATGTGCTCTTGAATTCGGTTTGCCAGAATTTTATTGAGTATTTTTGCGTCGATATTCATAAGGGAAATTGGTCTGAAGTTCTCTTTCTTTGTTGTGTCTTTGTGTGGTTTAGGTATAAGAGTAATTGTGGCTTCGTAGAAGGAATTCGGTAGGGCTCCATCTGTTTCAATTTTGTGGAACAGTTTGGATAATATTGGTATGAGGTCTTCTATGAAGGTTTGATAGAATTCTGCACTAAACCCGTCTGGACCTGGGCTCTTTTTGGTTGGGAGACCTTTAATGACTGCTTCTATTTCCTTAGGAGTTATGGGGTTGTTTAACTGGTTTATCTGTTCCTGATTTAACTTCGATACCTGGTATCTGTCTAGGAAATTGTCCATTTCCTGAAGATTTTCAAGTTTTGTTGAATATAGGTTTTTATAGTAAGATCTGATGATTTTTTGAATTTCCTCTGAATCTGTAGTTATGTCTCCCTTTTCATTTTTGATTTTGTTAATTTGGACGCACTCTCTGTGTCCTCTCGTTAGTCTGGCTAAGGGTTTATCTATCTTGTTGATTTTCTCAAAGAACCAACTTTTGGTTCTGTTGATTCTTTCTATGGTCCTTTTTGTTTCTACTTGGTTGATTTCAGCTCTGAGTTTGATTATTTCCTGCCTTCTACTCCTCCTGGGTGTATTTGCTTCTTTTTGTTCTAGAGCTTTTAGGTGTGCTGTCAAGCTGCTGACATATGCTCTTTCCTGTTTCTTTCTGCAGGCACTCAGCGCTATGAGATTTCCTCTTAGCACAGCTTTCATTGTGTCCCATAAGTTTGAGTATGTTGTATCTTCATTTTCATTAAATTCTAAAAAGTTTTTAATTTCTTTCCTTATTTCTTCCTTGACCAGGTTATCATTGAGTAGAGCATTGTTCAATTTCCACGTATATGTGGGCATTCTTCCCTTATTGTTATTGAAGACCAGTTTTAGGCCGTGGTGGTCCGATAGCACGCATGGGATTATTTCTATCTTTCTGTACCTGTTGAGGCCCGTTTTTTGACCAATTATATGGTCAATTTTGGAGAAAGTACCATGACGAGCTGAGAAGAAGGTATATCCTTTTGCTTTAGGATAGAATGTTCTATAAATATCCGTTAAGTCCATTTGGCTCATGACTTCTCTTAGTCTGTCGACATCACTGTTTAATTTCTGTTTCCATGATCTGTCCATTGATGAGAGTGGGGTGTTGAAATCTCCCACTATTATTGTGTGAGGTGCAATGTGTGTTTTGAGCTTTAGTAAGGTTTCTTTTACGTATGTAGGTGCCCTTGTATTTGGGGCATAGATATTTAGGATTGAGAGTTCATCTTGGTGGATTTTTCCTTTGATGAACATGAAGTGTCCTTCCTTATCTTTTTTGATGACTTTTAGTTGGAAATTGATTTTATTTGATATTAGAATGGCTACTCCAGCTTGCTTCTTCTGACCATTTGCTTGGAAAGTTGTTTTCCAGCCTTTCACTCTGAGGTAGTGTCTGTCTTTGTCTCTGAGGTGTGTTTCCTGTAGGCAGCAGAATGCAGGGTCCTCGTTGCGTATCCAGTTTGTTAATCTATGTCTTTTTATTGGGGAGTTGAGGCCATTGATATTGAGAGATATTAAGGAATAGTGATTATTGTTTCCCTTTATATTCATATTTGGATGTGAGGTTATGTTTGTGTGCTTTCATTCTCTTTGTTTTGTTGCCAAGACGATTAGTTTCTTGCTTCTTCTAGGGTATAGCTTGCCTCCTTATGTTGGGCTTTACCATTTATTATCCTTTGTAGTGCTGGATTTGTAGAAAGATATTGTGTAAATTTGGTTTTGTCATGGAATATCTTGGTTTCGCCATCAATGTTAATTGAGAGTTTTGCTGGATACAGTAACCTGGGCTGGCATTTGTGTTCTCTTAGGGTCTGTATAACATCAGTCCAGGATCTTCTGGCCTTCATAGTTTCTGGCGAGAAGTCTGGTGTGATTCTGATAGGTCTCCCTTTATATGTTACTTGACCTTTTTCCCTTACTGCTTTTAATATTCTTTCTTTATTTTGTGCGTTTGGTGTTTTGACAATTATGTGACGGGAGGTGTTTCTTTTCTGGTCCAATCTATTTGGAGTTCTGTAGGCTTCTTGTATGTCTATGGGTATCTCTTTTTTTAGGTTAGGGAAGTTTTCTTCTATGATTTTGTTGAAGATATTTACTGGTCCTTTGAGCTGGGAGTCTTCACTCTCTTCTATACCTATTATCCTTAGGTTTGATCTTCTCATTGAGTCCTGGATTTCCTGTATGTTTTGGACCAGTAGCTTTTTCTGCTTTACATTATCTTTGACAGTTGAGTCAATGATTTCTATGGAATCTTCTGCTCCTGAGATTCTCTCTTCCATCTCTTGTATTCTGTTGGTGAAGCTTGTATCTACAGCTCCTTGTCTCTTCTTTTGGTTTTCTATATCCAGGGTTGTTTCCATGTGTTCTTTCTTGATTGCTTCTATTTCCATTTTTAATTCCTTCAACTGTTTGTTTGTGTTTTCCTGGAATTCTTTCAGGGATTTTTGCGATTCCTCTCTGTAGGCTTTTACTTGTTTATTAATGTTTTCCTGTGCTTCCCTAAGTGTGTTCATGTCTTTCTTGAAGTCCTCCAGCATCATGATCAAATATGATTTTGAAACTAGATCTTGCTTTTCTGGTGTGTTTGGATATTCCGTGTTTGCTTTGGTGGGAGAATTGGGCTCCAATGATGCCATGTAGTCTTGGTTTCTGTTGCTTGGGTTCCTGCGCTTGCCTCTCGCCATCAGATTATCTCTAGTGTTACTTTGTTCTGCTATTTCTGACAGTGGCTAGACTGTCCTATAAGCCTGTGTGTCAGGAGTGCTGTAGACCTGTTTTCCTCTCTTTCAGTCAGTTATGGGGACAGAGTGTTCTGCTTTCGGGCGTGTAGTTTTTCCTCTCTACAGGTCTTCAGCTGTTCCTGTGGGCCTGTGTCTTGAGTTCACCAGGCAGCTTTCTTGCAGCAGAAAATTTGGTCTTACCTGTGGTCCTGAGGCTCAAGTTCGCTCATGGGGTGCTGCCCACGGGCTCTCTGCAGCGGCAGCAATCAGGAAGACCTGTGCCGCCCCTTCCAGGAGCTTCAGTGCACCAGGGTTCCAGATGGTCTTTGGCTTTTTCCTCTGGCGTCCGAGATGTGTGTGCAGAGAGCAGTCTCTTCTGGTTTCCCAGGCTTGTCTGCCTCTCTGAAGGTTTAGCTCTCCCTCCCACGGGATTTGGGTGCAGAGAACTGTTTATCCGGTCTGTTTCTTTCAGGTTCCGGCGGTGTCTCAGGCGCAGGGGTCCTGCCGCTCCTGGGCCCTCCCCCACGGGAGCCCAGAGGCCGTATACAGTTTCCTCTTGGGCCAGGGATATGGGCAGGGGTGGGCAGTGTTGGTGGTCTCTTCCGCTCTGCAGCCTCAGGAGTGCCCACCTGACCAGGTGATTGGGTCTCTCCCTCACCGGGTCTGGGAGCAGAGAGCTGCTGCGGGCCGGGATCCGCGGGTGTGGGACTTCCGCTAAACACAGAACGTGCCCGGTCCTAGAGAAATTCTGCTTCCGTGTGTCCCAAGCTCACCAGGCAGCTTTCGTGCAGCAGAAATTTTGATCTTACCTGTGGTCCCGAGGCTCAGGTTCGCTCGTGGGGTGCTGCCCAGGGGCTCTCTGCAGCGGCAGCAACCAGGAAGACCTGTGTCGCCCCTTCCGGGAGCTTCAGTGCACCAGGGTTCCAGATGGTCTTTGGCTTTTTCCTCTGGCGTCCGAGATGTGTGTGCAGGGAGCAGTCTCTTCTGGTTTCCCAGGCTTGTCTGCCTCTCTGAAGGTTTAGCTCTCCCTCCCACGGGATTTGGGTGCAGAGAGACAAATTGAAGTCTTTTAAATCATTGTTTCAGTTTTTCTATTTTTAAATATCCATTGAAAAGTGGGCATTAAACCAAGAGCAAAACCAACAGAATCATTTTTGCACTGTGCATAATGGTACCTGTCTGTATCCCAGCACAAGGGTAGGCAGGTGGTTAGTAAGTTTAAGACTGGCCTGGACAACATACTAACATTCTGTTTCTTTTTCTTTTTCCATTACAACAACATCACTGTTGCTCCCCCCCAAAAAACCCCTTTGTGTAGCTTAGTATTATATTATTAGCCTAGTATTAGTATTAATAGGACAATAAAAGAGTGGAATCCTGCAGTCAGTTTGCATCCAGCTGAAGTCTCAACAAAGCTTGCATCTTTAGCGATGTGCAATGAAAACCACTCCTGGCGTGAGGGTTGGAACCTCATCCTAATCACCAAGGGGAAGATTCCAATGTAGCGCATAGTTGTTCCAGTGATTGACAGGAGGAACCCCCAGTCTTACTGGCCAGCTAGTCTAGCTTAACTGGTGAGTTCTAAGTTCAGTGAGAGATCTTGCCTTAAACGAACAAGGTGGAGAATGACTGAGGGAGACATTCAATGTTAAACTGGTCTCTCCATGTACATGAGAACATGTGAAAACACAGAGTACCTACACGCTTGAGTAGACACACACGCGCGCGCGTGCGCGCAAACACACACACACACACACACACACACATACACACATACACACACTCGAAATGATTCCCAGCAAATCTTGTTTTGCTGAACTTATTCTGGATTTCTGAGTCTCTCTTTCCATATTTATTTTATCTGTTGGCTAAAGATTTCAAATTCTCTTAATAACTAGAAAAAGGGTTTCACTCAAGTGCAAATTAAACATAGGGTTTGACTAATTAAAATTCATACTGACATGTAAACTATTAGCACTACTAGCGCCCGAGTCCTTCTACAAACCAGCAGTCCTTTGCTCTTCACCCAGAGACCTTGAAGCCAATCGCTTTTCTGAGCAAGTATAATTCAAATTGGATCTGTTGTTCACCGTTTCTTCTCTTTCGGGGTGATTCTGTTCACATCTTAAACCTACAGATTGACTTGATATACCACTGGTAAAACATTCATCACTTGTGCCTGCTATCTCTTAGCTTTTGGATAATGTGTGGAATTGAAGTAATTAGAACTTAGCTGGCTGTTTTGTCATAGATTAAAAACATATGATTTGAAACAAACATACCTTTAAAAAGAAAGACAACATTTGGAACTTGTTATCTTTGTATGCGTACTTTTTTTTTTTTTTTAAAGACAATTGTATGGGGTTCAAATGCTCTGACCGTCCTAGGAGACGGCGGTAAGAGGCTGTGATGCTGTTTTTCCTCATGCAGCTTTCCTAGCCAGAGCTTAACTGAGTTCATGGGAAAACAAATGACCTCATAGATGGAGCCGCTCCACATTAGGAAGTGCAACACAAGTTATGAGATGCAGTCACAGGGTGAGGGTGGGGTAAAATTGCTTTGCATTTGGGTGGAAAATCTTTGTCTCTAAGGTGCAGTGGGATTGGTCATCCTTTATCATTGTCCCGAGGGCAAATACTTCTCCCTTTTTCTTTCTCTCTCTCTCTCTCTCTCTCTCTCTCTCTCTCTCTCTCTTTCTTTCTTCTGTTTTTGGCAGGACCTCCAGGTCATGTACTATGCTGGAGGTTACTAGGTGAGTATGGCTTTGGCCTGCATCTGATTCCAGGGCGCGTGCTTCCTGGCCTGGCTCTTTCAGAACATTTGCTCCCATAGTTTTCCTCACTGGCACTTAGCCATTTGTTTGTGTCAAACTGATGTATGCTGTTTCTTATGTTGTTAGAAGAATTCAGTAAGAGTTTAGCTGGCACACCTTTTAAATCTTTCTTGTGTATATTCAGGAAGCCATAGGCAAAGGGGAGAGAGAAGTGGCTCTCAACTTTCCTTATGCTGAGACCCTTTAATACAGTTCCTTATGTAGTGGTGACCCCCAACAACAAAATTATTTTGTTGTTACTTCATAACTCTATTTTGTTACTGTGAGAATTGTAATGTAAATATCTAATATGCAGGATACCTGATATGCAACCCCAAAGGGGTTGCAACCCATAGGTTAAGAATTCTTTTTTTTTTTTTTTTTTGAGGAAGGTGTATTTGATGAAGGGATTCAAAACCAAGAAAGAGAAATCTTAACAAGTCCCTGGGTCACTGGAACATCTGGTCAACCTAGACACCTCCAGTCTTTTCCCTTATTCTTGTCATGGTGCATCCAGTGGCCTAGGTGGTGGTGTTCCTGCCTCTTAACATCTAGGGGTCTGAAGAGTCTTTGAATTGTGTGTTGCAAGCCCTGCTTTCCTGAATGTTCTTCCTATCTCAGTTCCAAGCCTACCTGGCTTGCTTTTATCTTTTAAACATAATCTTTTGTTCTAGAACAGTTTTGGGTCCATAGCAAAATTGAATGGAATTTACAGAAACTCCTCATATAACTCTTCTTTGTATTGCCTTTGTGTCATTGTCAAATGTCAACTGAATGTATGCATGAGGGTCTATGCCTAGGCTCCCTGTCTTGTTTCAGAGTTAGGCATTTGGCTTATTGCCGTTATGAAATTGTTTAAGACATGGTACCACCGTGTGGCACTGGTTGTCCTCGAACTCACTGTATAGACCAGGCTGGCCTCAAACTCACAGAGAACCATTTACCTCTGCTTCCCAAGTGTTGGGATTAAATATTTGAGCTACTATGCCCTGCCTGAAATTGTCTTGAATGATATAATTTTTTATCAGGTCTTAAACTCAAGAAGTGCCAATGCTCTAGTGTGACTTGTTTATTTTAAAAATTGTGTTGACTATACTGGATATTTTGCCTTTTCATATAAACTTTAAAATCAGTTTGTTGGTATACACAAAGTATCTGACAAAGATTTTGATTATGGGGAACAATCATGAGGCCTCAACCCTATACAAAGAACTACAGGCAACTGAGGATGCTCAGAGATGGCAAAATAGTCTTCTCTAGGGAAGAGCACACCAATTGGTTATCAAATACCAAGTGGTCAGTCCTGAACACTTATACATACAAGTAACAGTATACAGACTGAGCAAGTTATATTTAGGGATACATATACAATGTAAAAAGATGTCATGAATTTGAAAAAGAGCAAGGACAGATATATGGAAGGATTGAGAAAAGAAAAGGAGAAATGATATAAATATATTATAATCTTAAAAATTAAAAAAAACCCAAGTTTTGTTTGAGGATAAATTGATTTTTGTTGCTGCTTTGTTTTGATTTTTTGAGACAGGGTTTACTTGTCAGGACAGCATTGGCTGTCCTGGAATTCCTTCTGAAGACCAGGCTGGCCCCAAACTCAGAAATCACCCTGTCTCTGCCTCCTGAATGCTGAAATTAAAGGAGTGTGCCACCATGACAGACTGGGGTTGAATTGAAACTGCAGATGGACTGATACCATCACAGTACTGAGCATAATGACTCGAATATTTAATGCCATCACTTGGGAGGCAGAGGTAGGTGGATCTCTGTGAGCCTGAGGGCAGCCTGGATTGGCACTATCTCATTTGTATTTTAAAGTAATCCTATTCGATGATCAGATTGCATAAATGGAGGCTCAGAGAAATTGGGCAGTTAATGTTAGATTTAGAGGTAGGAGATGAAGGAGGCAGGGTTAGAGTGCTGATGCGTCAGGCTTTAGAGTGCTTACACTGAATAATTTCTAAGGCAGTATTATGAAGGGTTAGCTGTGGAGTCCCAACCAGCAAGGTTTAAACCTGGCATTGGCTTTTGCTCTGTGCTAGGGGCTGAACTCAGGACTTCATGCATGTTAAACAAGCACTTAACTAACTGAGCTCCATCCTCAGGCTTATATAAACCCACATTTGAAACCCAGGCATCGACTTTCAACCAAAAGTTATCAAAAAAGATAAGGAACGACACTCAAAGGAAAAATCCAACAAGATGAACCCTCAATCCTAAATATCTATGCTCCCAATGCAAAGGCACCTACATTCATAAAAGAAACCTTACTAAAACTCAAAGCACACATTACACCTCACACAATTATAGTAGGAGATTTCAACATCCCACAACTTCATTGGACAGATCATGGAAACAGAAACTAAACAGATACATAGAGAAACTAACAGAAGTCATGAACCAAATGGATTTAACAGATATTTATAGAACATTTCACCCTAAAACAAAAGAATATACCTTCTTCTCAGCATCTCATGGTATCTTCTCCAAAATTGATTGTATAATCGGTCACAAAACAGGCCTCAACAGATACAAGAGGATTGAAATAATCACATGCATCCTATCAGATCATCATAGACTATGGCTGGTCTTCAATAATAACAATAATGACAGAAAGCCAACATATACATGGAAGTTGAATAATGCTCTACTCATTGATAACTTGGTCAAAGAAGAAATAAAGAAAGAAATAAAAGACTTTTTAGATTTTAATGAAAAATGAAGGCACAACATACCCAAGCTTATAGGACACAATGAAAACTGTGCTAAGAGGTAAACTCATAGCTCTGAGTGCCTCTAAAAAGAAACTGGAGAGAGCATACATTTCAGCACACCTGAAAACTCTAGAACAAAAAGAAGCAAATATACCCAAGAGGAGTAGAAGGCAGGAAATAATCAAACTCAGAGCTGAAATCAACCAAGTAGAAACAAAAAGGACTATACAAAGAATCAACAAAACCAGGAGCTGGTTCTTCAAGATAATCAACAAGATAGATAAACCCTTAGCTAAACTAACCAGAGGGTACAGAGAGTGTATCCAAATTAACAAAATCAGAAATGAAGAGGCAGACAGAACAACAGAATCTGAGAAAATTAAAAAAAATCATCAGATCTTACTATAAAAACCTATATTCAACAAAACTTGAAAATCTTCAGGAAATGGACAATTTCTTAGACAGATACCAGGTATCGAAGTTAAATCAGGAACAGATAAACCAGTTAAACAACCCCATAACTCCTAAGGAAATAGAAGCAGTCATTAAAGGTCTCCCAACCAAAAAGAGCCCAGGTCCAGACGGGTTTAGTGCAGAATTCTATCAGACCTTCATAGAAGACCTCATACCAATATTATCCAAACTATTCCACAAAATTGAAACAGATGGAGCCCTACCGAATTCCTTCTGTGAAGCCACAATTACACTTATACCTAAACCACACAAAGACCTAACAAAGAAAGAGAACTTCAGGCCAATTTCCCTCATGAATATTGATGCAAAAATACTCAATAAAATTCTTGCAAACCAAATCCAAGAACACATCAAAACGATCATCCATCACAATCAAGTAGGTTTCATCCAAGGGATGCAGGGATGGTTCAATATATGGAAATCCACTATGTAAAAAAACTAAAACAAACAAACAAACAAACAAACAAACAAACAAACCGCATGATAATTTCATTAGATGCTGAGAAAGCATTTGACAAAATTCAACACTCCTTCATGATAAAAGTCCTGGAAAGAATAGGAATTCAAGGCCCATACCTAAACATAGTAAAAACCATATACAACAAACCAGTAGCCAACATTAAACTAAATGGAGAGAAACTTGAAGGAATCCCACTAAAATCAGGGACTATACAAGGCTGCCCACCTTCTCCCTACTTATTCAATATAGTACTCAAAGTCCTAGCCAGAGCAATCAGAAAACAAAAGGAGATCAAAGGGATACAGATTGGAAAGGAAGAAGTCAAAATGTCACTATTTGCAGGTGATATGATAGTATACTTAGGGACCCCAAAAGTTCCACCAGAGAACTACTTAATCTGATAAACAACTTCAGCAGAATGTCTGGGTATAACATTATCTCAAACTAATCAGTAGCCTTCCTCTACTCAAAGAATAAACAGGCTGAGAAAGAAATTAAGGAAATGACACCCTTCACGATAGTCCCAAATAATATAAAATATCTTGGTGTGACTTTAACCAAGCAAGTGAAAGATCTGTATGACAAGAACTTCAAGTCTCTGAAGAAAGAATTTGAAGAAGATCTCAGAAGATGGAAAGATCTTCCATGCTCATGGATTGGCAGGATTAATATAGTAAAAATGGCCATTTTACCAAAAGCAATCTACAGATTCAATGTAATCCCCATCAAAATTCCATCCCAATTCTTCATAGAGTTAGAAAGAGCAATTTTCAAATTCATTTGGAATAACAAAAAACCCAGGATATTGAATACTATCCTCAATGATGAAAGAAGTTCTGGGGGAAATCACCATCCCTGATTTCAAGCAGTATTACAGAGCAATAGTGATAAAAAACTGTGTGGTATTGGTACAGTGACAGATAGGTAGATCAGTGGAATAGAATTGAAAACCCAGAAATGAACCCACACACCTATGGTCATTTGATCTTTGACAAAGGAGCTAAAACCATCCAGTGGAAAACATATAGCATTTTCAACAAATGGTGCTGGTTCAAGTGGAGGTCAGTATGTAGAAGAATGCAAATTGACCCATTCTTATTGCCCTGTACAAAGTTTAAGTCAAAGTGGACCTCCACATCAAACCAGATACACTCAAACTAATAGAAGAGAAAGTTGGGAAGAATCTCGAACACATGAGCACTGGGGAAAATTTTCTGAACAAAACACCCATGGCTTATGCTCTAAGATCAAGAATCCACAAATGGGACCTCATAAAACTGCAAAGCTTCTGTAAGGCAAAGGACACTGTCATTAGGACAAAACGGCAACCAACAGATTGGGAAAAGATCTTTCCCAATCCTACATCTGATAGAGGTCTAATATCAAAAATATCCAAAGAAGTCAAGAAGTTAGATTCCAGAGAATCAAATAACTCTATAAAAATGGGGTAAAGAGCTAAACACAGAATTCTCAGCTGAGAAATATTGAATGGCTGGGAAGCACCTAAAGAAATGTTCAATATCCTTAGTCATCAGGGTAATGCAAATGAAAACAACCCTGAGATTCTATCTCAGAATGGCTAAGATAAAAAACTCAGGTGACAACAGATGCTTGTGGAAGATGTGGAGAAAGAGGAATACTCTTTCATTGTTGGTGGGATTGCAGACTGTTTACAACCATTCTGGAAATCAGTCTGGAGGTTCCTCAGAAAATTGGACACTGCACTACCTGAGGACCCAGCTATACCACTCCTGGGCATATACCCAAAAGATTGTTCAACATACAATAAAGACATGTGGTCTACTATGTTCACAGCAGCCTTATTTATAATAATCAGAAGCTGGAAAGAACCCAGATGCCCTTCAACAAAGGAAAGGATACAGAAAATGTGGTACATCTACACAATGGAGTACTACTCAGCTATCAAAAATAATGACTTCATGAAATTCATTGGCAAATGGATGGTACTAGAAAATATCATCCTGAGTGAGGTAACCCAATCACAGAAAAACACACATGGTATGCACGCACTGATAAGTGGATATTAGCCCAAAAGCTCACATTACCCAAGATACAATTCACAGACCACATGAAGCTCAAGAAGCATGACCAAAGTGCAGATGCTTCATTCCTTAAAATAGGGAACAAATATATCCACAGAAGGGGATATGGAGACAAAATTTGGAGCAGAGACTGAAGGAATGGCCATTCAGAGCCTGCCCCACCTGGGCATACAGCCCATATATGTTCAGTCACCAAGACTAAATATCTATGAAGTCAAGAAATGCATGCTGACAGGAGCCTAATACAGCTGTCTCCTAAAAGGCTCAGCCAGAGCATAAGAAACACAGAGGCGAATGCTAGCAGCAAACCATTGAATGGATAACAGGGTCCCAGTTGGAGGATTTAGAGAAAGGATTAAAGGAGCTGAAGGGGCTTGCAACCCCATAAGAATAACAATACCAACCAACCAGAGATCCCAGGGACTAAACCACCCCAAAGGCTATACATGGACTGACCCATGGCTCCAGGTGCATATGTAGCAGAGGATAGCCTTTTTGGGGGCACCAATGGGAGGAGAAGCCCTTGGTCCTGACAAGGCTGGACAACCCCCGCCCCCAACCAGTGCAGGGGAATGTCTGGGGGGGTGGAGGCGGGAATGGGGGGTTGTTGGGGAGGGGAACACCCTTATAGAAGAAGGGGAGAGGGTAGGATAGGGGGCTTATGGCTGGGAAACTGGAAAAGGGAATAACATTTGAAATGTAAAAACAAAAATCCAATGAAAAGCAAAAACGAACAAACAAATAAACAAACAAGATGACCCAGGCATGAAGTGGAAGCTTTAGAGTTCTTTAGAAGGTCAGTTGTGTCGAATGGTGTTTTGCTGAGGCAGACACATAAAGGAGTTTTCCTGAAGAGGACACAGGTGAAAAAATGTTTCCCTAGAGCAGCAAGCGAAAGGTCACGTAAGAGGGATGTGTTGATTTGCTTTACGTTGTTCAGCTGAGCTTCGTTTGTCGTGACCCCATAGAGAGAAACACACCAGAAAACTTCCGCTGTTGTTCTAGAGGCTTCTTGCTGAGTCCATGGACTCTGGTTGACTGACAGAGTAATGTCAGCTGATACAGACTCCTGTAGAGTTTTGCTAAGACAGACTCGGGTGCTGAGGCAAGACACGCAGTGAGGCAAGACTGGTGAAGGACACGTGATGTTTGGCGGGAGTATAAATAGGACTCACTGGACAGTGAGGGGAGGCTGGCACTTCCTGTTAGGTTGTGCCACCACTGCCGCTGTCTTGACTACTGAACTGGACTGTTGGTGTATCTGTGACGCGTTCACGAGTAGACAGAGCTGCTGCTGACTCCTGTGAACTGAGCTGCTGAGTTCCTGATAGCTCCAAAGAACAATTTCTATATAGGTCTACTTCCCCTGTATCCTCATAACCTTTCTCTTCCACTAGCTCTGGTGGGTGGTGGGCTAGGAGGGAGGTTAAAGCATTTAAGAACTGCTATTAACATTAGGGTTGAGAAAAATTTATCTACACAGGCATTTGAATTGGTGACCCTGCTGTTCAGTTCATCTTCCAGCTTAGAGCCTTTCCTCCCTTAGGTAGATGTCTCAATTAAAAAAAAAATGTTTCGTCTCTGCTCCCAAACACCGTGGGAGAGAGCCCTCACCGCCTGGTCAGGTGGGCACTCCTGAGGCTGCAGAGCGGAAGAGACCACCAACACTGTCCACCCCTGCCCACATCCCTGGCCCAAGAGGAAACTGTATACGGCCTCTGGGTTCCCGTAGAGGAGGGCCCAGGAGCAGCAGGTCCACTGCGTCTGAGACACTGCCAGAACCTGAAGGGACCAACCGGATAAACAGTTCTCTGCACCCAAATCCCGTGAGAGGGAGAGCTAAACCTTCAGAGAGGCAGACACGCCTGGGAAACCAGAAGAGACTGCACTCTGCACACATTACTGATTCCAGAGGAAAACACCAAACGCCATCTGGAACCCTGCTGCACGGAAGCTCCCGGAAAGGGCGGCGCACAGATCTTCCTGGTGGCTGCCGCCTCGGAGAGCTCATAAGCAACACCCCACGAGCAAACTTGAGCCTCGGGACCACAGGTAAGACCAAATTTTCTGCTGCAACCGACCTGTATGGTGAACTCAAGACACAGGCCCACAGGAACAGCTGAAGACCTGTAGAGAGGAAAAACTACACGCCCGAAAGCAGAACACTCTGTCCCCATAACTGACTGAAAGAGAGGAAAACAGGTCTACAGCACACCTGACACACAGGCTTATAGGACAGTCTAGCCACTGTCAGAAATAGCAGAACAAAGTAACACTAGAGATAATCTGATGGCGAGAGGCAAGCGCAGGAACACAAGCAACAGAAACCAAGACTACATGGCATCATCAGAGCCCAATTCTCCCACCAAAGCAAACACGGAATATCCAAACACACCAGAAAAGCAAGATCTAGTTTCAAAATCATATTTGATCATGATGCTGGAGGACTTCAAGAAAGACGTGAAGAACTCCCTTAGGGAAACACAGGAAAACATTAATAAACAAGTAGAAGCCTACAGAGAGGAATCGCAAAAATCCCTGAAAGAATCGCAAAAATCCCTGAAAGAATTCCAGGAAAACACAATCAAACAGTTGAAGGAATTAAACATGGAAATAGAAGCAATCAAGAAAGAACACATGGAAACAACCCTGGATATAGAAAACCAAAAGAAGAGACAAGGAGCTGTAGATAGAAGCTTCACCAACAGAATACAAGAGATGGAAGAGAGAATCTCAGGAGCAGAAGATTCCCTAGAAATCATTGACTCAACTGTCAAAGATAATGTAAAGCGGAAAAAGCTACTGGTCCAAAACATACAGGAAATCCAGGACTCAATGAGAAGATCAAACCTAAGGATAATAGGTATAGAAGAGAGTGAAGACTCCCAGCTCAAAGGAACAGTAAATATCTTCAACAAAATCATAGAAGAAAACTTCCCTAACCTAAAAAAAGAGATACCCATAGGCATACAAGAAGCCTACAGAACTCCAAATAGATTGGACCAGAAAAGAAACACCTCCCGTCACATAATAGTCAAAACACCAAATGCACAAAATAAAGAAAGAATATTAAAAGCAGTAAGGGAAAAAGGTCAAGTAACATATAAAGGGAGACCTATCAGAATCACACCAGACTTCTCGCCAGAAACTATGAAGGCCAGAAGATCCTGGACTGATGTTATACAGACCCTAAGAGAACACAAATGCCAGCCCAGGTTACTGTATCCAGCAAAACTCTCAATTAACATTGATGGCGAAACCAAGATATTCCATGACAAAACCAAATTTACACAATATCTTTCTACAAATCCAGCACTACAAAGGATAATAAATGGTAAAGCCCAACATAAGGAGGCAAGCTATACCCTAGAAGAAGCAAGAAACTAATCGTCTTGGCAACAAAACAAAGAGAATGAAAGCACACAAACATAACCTCACATCCAAATATGAATATAACGGAAAGCAATAATCACTATTCCTTTTTTTTTTTTTTTTATTAACTTGAGTATTTCTTATATACATTTCGAGTGTTATTCCCTTTCCCGGTTTCCGGGCAAACATCCCCCTCCCCCCTCCCCTTCTTTATGGGTGTTCCCCTCCCAACCCTCCCCCCATTGCCGCCCTCCCCCCATAGACTAGTTCACTGTGGGTTCAGTCTTAGCAGGACCCAGGGCTTCCCCTTCCACTGATGCTCTTACTAGGATATTCATTGCTACCTATGGGGTCAGAGTCCAGGGTCAGTCCATGTATAGTCTTTAGGTAGTGGCTTAGTCCCTGGAAGCTCTGGTTGCTTGGCATTGTTGTACTTTTGGAGTCTCGAGCCCCTTCAAGCTCTTCCAGTTCTTTCTCTGATTCCTTCAATAGGGGACCTATTCTCAGTTCAGTGGTTTGCTGCTGGCATTTGCCTCTATATTTGCTGTATTCTGGCTGTGTCTCTCAGGAGCGATCTACATCCGGCTCCTGTCGGTCTGCACTTCTTTGCTTCATCCATCTTGTCTAATTGGGTGGCTGTATATGTATGGGCCACATGTGGAGCAGGCTCTGAATGGGTGTTCCTTCAGTCTCTGTTTTAATCTTTGCCTCTCCCTTCCCTGCCAAGGGTATTCTTTTTCCTCATTTAAAGAAGGAGTGAAGCATTCACATTTTGATCATCCGTCTTGAGTTTCGTTTGTTCTAGGGATCTAGGGTAATTCAAGCATTTGGGCTAATAGCCACTTATCAATGAGTGCATACCATGTATGTCTTTCTGTGATTGGGTTAGCTCACTCAGGATGATATTTTCCAGTTCCAACCATTTGCCTACGAATTTCATAAACTCGTTGTTTTTGATAGCTGAGTAATATTCCATTGTGTAGATGTACCACATTTTCTGTATCCATTCCTCTGTTGAAGGGCATCTGGGTTCTTTCCAGCTTCTGGCTATTATAAATAAGGCTGCGATGAACATAGTGGAGCACGTGTCTCTTTTATATGTTGGGGCATCTTTTGGGTATATGCCCAAGAGAGGTATAGCTGGATCATCAGGCAGTTCAATGTCCAATTTTCTGAGGAACCTCCAGACTGATTTCCAGAATGGTTTTACCAGTCTGCAATCCCACCAACAATGGAGGAGTGTTCCTCTTTCTCCACATCCTCGCCAGCATCTGCTGTCACCTGAGTTTTTGATCTTAGCCAATCGCACTGGTGTGAGGTGAAATCTCAGGGTTGTTTTGATTTGCATTTCCCTTATGACTAAAGATGTTGAACATTTCTTTAGGTGTTTCTCAGCCATTCGGCATTCCTCAGCTGTGAATTCTTTGTTTAGCTCTGAACCCCATTTTTTAATAGGGTTATTTGTTTCCCTGCGGTCTAACTTCTTGAGTTCTTTGTATATTTTGGATATAAGGCCTCTATCTGTTGTAGGATTGGTAAAGATCTTTTCCCAATCTGTTGGTTGCCGTTTTGTCCTAACCACAGTGTCCTTTGCCTTACAGAAGCTTTGCAGTTTTATGAGATCCCATTTGTCGATTCTTGATCTTAGAGCATAAGCCATTGGTGTTTTGTTCAGGAAATTTTTTCCAGTGCCCATGTGTTCCAGATGCTTCCCTAGTTTTTCTTCTATTAGTTTGAGTGTGTCTGGTTTGATGTGGAGGTCCTTGATCCACTTGGACTTAAGCTTTGTACAGGGTGATAAGGATGGATCGATCTGCATTCTTCTACATGTTGCCCTCCAGTTGAACCAGCACCATTTGCTGAAAATACTATCTTTTTTCCATTGGATGGTTTTGGCTCCTTTGTCAAAAATCAAGTGACCATAGGTGTGTGGGTTCATTTCTGGGTCTTCAATTCTATTCCATTGGTCTATCTGTCTGTCTCTGTACCAATACCATGTAGTTTTTATCACTATTGCTCTGTAATACTGCTTGAGTTCAGGGATAGTGATTCCCCCTGAAGTCCTTTTATTGTTGAGGATAGCTTTAGCTATCCTGGGTTTTTTGTTATTCCAGATGAATTTGCAAATTGTTCTGTCTAACTCTTTGAAGAATTGGATTGGTATTTTGATGGGGATTGCATTGAATCTGTAGATTGCTTTTGGTAAAATGGCCATTTTTACCATATTAATCCTGCCAATCCATGAGCATGGGAGATCTTTCCATCTTCTGAGGTCTTCTTCAATTTCTTTCCTCAGTGTCTTGAAGTTCTTATTGTACAGATCTTTTACTTGCTTGGTTAAAGTCACACCGAGGTACTTTATATTATTTGGGTCTATTATGAAGGGTGTCGTTTCCCTAATTTCTTTCTCGGCTTGTTTCTCTTTTGTATAGAGGAAGGCAACTGATTTATTTGAGTTAATTTTATACCCAGCCACTTTGCTGAAGTTGTTTATCAGCTTTAGTAGTTCTCTGGTGGAACTTTTGGGATCACTTAAATATACTATCATGTCATCTGCAAATAGTGATATTTTGACCTCTTCTTTTCCGATCTGTATCCCTTTGATCTCCTTTTGTTGTCTGATTGCTCTGGCTAGAACTTCAAGAACTATATTGAATAAGTAGGGAGAGAGTGGGCAGCCTTGTCTAGTCCCTGATTTTAGTGGGATTGCTTCAAGTTTCTCTCCATTTAGTTTAATGTTAGCAACTGGTTTGCTGTATATGGCTTTTACTATGTTTAGGTATGGGCCTTGAATTCCTATTCTTTCCAGGACTTTTATCATGAAGGGGTGTTGAATTTTGTCAAATGCTTTCTCAGCATCTAATGAAATGATCATGTGGTTCTGTTCTTTCAGTTTGTTTATATAATGGATCACGTTGATGGTTTTCCGTATATTAAACCATCCCTGCATGCCTGGGATGAAGCCTACTTGGTCATGGTGGATGATTGTTTTGATGTGCTCTTGAATTCGGTTTGCCAGAATTTTATTGAGTATTTTTGCGTCGATATTCATAAGGGAAATTGGTCTGAAGTTCTCTTTCTTTGTTGTGTCTTTGTGTGGTTTAGGTATAAGAGTAATTGTGGCTTCATAGAAGGAATTCGGTAGGGCTCCATCTGTTTCAATTTTGTGGAATAGTTTGGATAATATTGGTATGAGGTCTTCTATGAAGGTTTGATAGAATTCTGCACTAAACCCGTCTGGACCTGGGCTCTTTTTGGTTGGGAGACCTTTAATGACTGCTTCTATTTCCTTAGGAGTTATGGGGTTGTTTAACTGGTTTATCTGTTCCTGATTTAACTTCGATACCTGGTATCTGTCTAGGAGATTGTCCATTTCCTGAAGATTTTCAAATTTTGTTGAATATAGGTTTTTATAGTAAGATCTGATGATTTTTTGAATTTCCTCCGAATCTGTAGTTATGTCTCCCTTTTCATTTCTGATTTTGTTAATTTGGACACACTCTCTGTGTCCTCTCGTTAGTCTGGCTAAGGGTTTATCTATCTTGTTGATTTTCTCAAAGAACTAACTTTTGGTTCTGTTGATTCTTTCTATGGTCCTTTTTGTTTCTACTTGGTTGATTTCAGCTCTGAGTTTGATTATTTCCTGCCTTCTACTCCTCCTGGGTGTATTTGCTTCTTTTTGTTCTAGAGCTTTTAGGTGTGCTGTCAAGCTGCTGACATATGCTCTTTCCTGTTTCTTTCTGCAGGCACTCAGCGCTATGAGTTTTCCTCTTAGCACAGCTTTCATTGTGTCCCATAAGTTTGAGTATGTTGTATCTTCATTTTCATTAAATTCTAAAAAGTTTTTAATTTCTTTCTTTATTTCTTCCTTGACCAGGTTATCATTGAGTAGAGCATTGTTCAATTTCCACGTATATGTGGGCATTCTTCCCTTATTGTTATTGAAGACCAGTTTTAGGCCGTGGTGGTCCGATAGCACGCATGGGATTATTTCTATCTTTCTGTACCTGTTGAGGCCCGTTTTTTGACCAATTATATGGTCAATTTTGGAGAAAGTACCATGAGGAGCTGAGAAGAAGGTATATCCTTTTGCTTTAGGATAGAATGTTCTATAAATATCCGTTAAGTCCAATTGGCTCATGACTTCTCTTAGTCTGTCTACATCACTGTTTAATTTCTGTTTCCATGATCTGTCCATTGATGAGAGTGGGGTGTTGAAATCTCCCACTATTATTGTGTGAGGTGCAATGTGTGTTTTGAGCTTTAGTAAGGTTTCTTTTACATATGTAGGTGCCCTTGTATTTGGGGCATAGATATTTGGGATTGAGAGTTCATCTTGGTGGATTTTTCCTTTGATGAATATGAAGTGTCCTTCCTTATCTTTTTTTGATGACTTTTAGTTGGAAATTGATTTTATTTGATATTAGAATGGCTACTCCAGCTTGCTTCTTCTGACCATTTGCTTGGAAAGTTGTTTTCCAGCCTTTCACTCTGAGGTAGTGTCTGTCTTTGTCTCTGAGGTGTGTTTCCTGTAGGCAGCAGAATGCAGGGTCCTCGTTGCGTATCCAGTTTGTTAATCTATGTCTTTTTATTGGGGAGTTGAGGCCATTGATATTGAGAGATATTAAGGAATAGTGATTATTGCTTCCCGTTATATTCATATTTGATGTGAGGTTATGTTTGTGTGCTTTCATTCTCTTTGTTTTGTTGCCAAGACGATTAGTTTCTTGCTTCTTCTAGGGTATAGCTTGCCTCCTTATGTTGGGCTTTACCATTTATTATCCTTTGTAGTGCTGGATTTGTAGAAAGATATTGTGTAAATTTGGTTTTGTCATGGAATATCTTGGTTTCTCCACCAATGTTAATTGAGAGTTTTGCTGGATACAGTAATCTGGGCTGGCATTTGTGTTCTCTTAGGGTCTGTATAACATCAGTCCAGGATCTTCTGGCCTTCATAGTTTCTGGCGAGAAGTCTGGTGTGATTCTGATAGGTCTCCCTTTATATGTTACTTGACCTTTTTCCCTTACTGCTTTTAATATTCTTTCTTTATTTTGTGCGTTTGGTGTTTTGACAATTATGTGACGGGAGGTGTTTCTTTTCTGGTCCAATCTATTTGGAGTTCTGTAGGCTTCCTGTATGTCTATGGGTATCTCTTTTTTTAGGTTAGGGAAGTTTTCTTCTATGATTTTGTTGAAGATATTTACTGGTCCTTTGAGCTGGGAGTCTTCACTCTCTTCTATACCTATTATCCTTAGGTTTGATATTCTCATTGAGTCCTGGATTTCCTGTATGTTTTGGGCCAGTAGCTTTTTCCGCTTTACATTATCTTTGACAGTTGAGTCAATGATTTCTATGGAATCTTCTGCTCCTGAGATTCTCTCTTCCATCTCTTGTATTCTGTTGGTGAAGCTTGTATCTACAGCTCCTTGTCTCTTCTTTTGGTTTTCTATATCCAGGGTTGTTTCCATGTGTTCTTTCTTGATTGCTTCTATTTCCATTTTTAATTCCTTCAACTGTTTGATTGTGTTTTCCTGGAATTCTTTCAGGGATTTTTGCGATTCCTCTCTGTAGGCTTTTACTTGTTTATTAATGTTTTCCTGTGCTTCCCTTAGTGTGTTCAGGTCTTTCCTGAAGTCCTCCAGCATCATGATCAAATATGATTTTGAAACTAGATCTTGCTTTTCTGGTGTGTTTGGATATTCCATGTTTGTTTTGGTGGGAGAATTGGGCTCCGATGATGGCATGTAGTCTTGGTTTCTGTTGCTTGGGTTCCTGCGCTTGCCTCTCGCCATCAGATTATCTCTAGTGTTACTTTGTTCTGCTATTTCTGACAGTGGCTAGACTGTCCTATAAGCCTGTGTGTCAGGAGTGCTGTAGACCTGTTTTCCTCTCTTTCAGTCAGTTATGGGGACAGAGTGTTCTGCTTTCGGGCTTGTAGTTTTTCCTCTCTACAGGTCTTCAGCTGTTCCTGTGGGCCTGTGTCTTGAGTCCACCAGGCAGCTTTCTTGCAGCAGAAAATTTGGTCTTACCTGTGGTCCCGAGGCTCAGGTTTGCTCGTGGGGTGCTGTCCAGGGGCTCTCTGCAGCGGCAGCAACCAGGAAGACCTGTGCCGCCCCTTCCGGGAGCTTCAGTGCACCAGGGTTCCAGATGGTCTTTGGCTTTTTCCTCTGGCGTCCGAGATGTGTGTGCAGGGAGCAGTCTCTTCTGGTTTCCCAGGCCTGTCTGCCTCTCTGAAGGTTTAGCTCTCCCTCCCACGGGATTTGGGTGCAGAGAACTGTTTATCCGGTCTGTTTCCTTCAGGGTCCGGCGGTGTCTCCGGCAGGGGTCCTGCCGCTCCTGGGCCCTCCCCCACGGGAGCCCAGAGGCCTTATACAGTTTCCTCTTGGGCCGGGGATGTGGGCAGGGGTGAGCAGTGTTGGTGGTCTCTTCCGCTCTGCAGCCTCAGGAGTGCCCACCTGACCAGGCGGTTGGGTCTCTCTCTCACCGGGTCTGGGAGCAGAGAGCTGCTGCGGGCCGGGATCCGCGGGTGTGGGACTTCCGGTAAACACAGAACGTGCCCGGTTCTAGAGAAATTCTGCTTCCGTGTGTCCCAAGCTCACCAGGCAGCTTTCTTGCAGCAGAAAATTTGGTCTTACCTGTGGTCCCGAGGCTCAAGTTCGCTCGTGGGGTGCTGCCCAGGGGCTCTCTGCAGCGGCAGCAACCAGGAAGACCTGTGCCGACCCTTCCGGGAGCTTCAGTGCACCAGGGTTCCAGATGGTCTTTGGCTTTTTCCTCTGGCGTCCGAGATGTGTGTGCAGGGAGCAGTCTCTTCTGGTTTCCCAGGCCTGTCTGCCTCTCTGAAGGTTTAGCTCTCCCTCCCACGGGATTTGGGTGCAGAGAACTGTTTATCCGGTCTGTTTCCTTCAGGGTCCGGCGGTGTCTCATCACTATTCCTTAATATCTCTCAACATCAATGGCCTCAACTCCCCAATAAAAAGACATAGATTAACAAACTGGATACACAACGAGGACCCTGCATTCTGCTGCCTACAGGAAACACACCTCAGAGACAAAGACAGACATTACCTCAGAGTGAAAGGCTGGAAAACAATTTTCCAAGCAAATGGTCAGAAGAAGCAAGCTGGAGTAGCCATTCTAATATCAAATAAAATCAATTTTCAATTAAAAGTCATCAAAAAAGATAAGGAAGGACACTTCATATTCATCAAAGGAAAAATCCACCAAGATGAACTCTCAATCCTAAATATCTATGCCCCAAATACAAGGGCACCTACATATGTAAAAGAAACCTTACTAAAGCTCAAAACACACATTGCACCTCACACAATAATAGTGGGAGATTTCAACACCCCACTCTCATCAATGGACAGATCATGAAAACAGAAATTAAACAGAGATGTAGACAGACTAAGAGAAGTCATGAGCCAAATGGACTTAACGGATATTTATAGAACATTCTATCCTAAAGCAAAAGGATATACCTTCTTCTCAGCTCCTCATGGTACTTTCTCCAAAATTGACCATATAATTGGTCAAAAAACAGGCCTCAACAGGTACAGAAAGATAGAAATAATCCCATGCGTGCTATCGGACCACCACGGCCTAAAACTGGTCTTCAATAACAATCAAGGAAGAATGCCCACATATACTTGGAAATTGAACAATGCTCTACTCAGTGATAACCTGGTCAAGGAAGAAATAAAGAAAGAAATTAAAAACTTTTTAGAATTTAATGAAAATGAAGGTACAACATACCCAAACTTATGGGACACAATGAAAGCTGTGCTAAGAGGAAAACTCATAGCGCTGAGTGCCTGCAGAAAGAAACAGGAAAGAGCATATGTCAGCAGCTTGACAGCACACCTACAAGCTCTAGAACAAAAAGAAGCAAATACACTCAGGAGGAGTAGAAGGCAGGAAATAATCAAACTCAGAGCTGAAATCAACCAAGTAGAAACAAAAAGGACCATAGAAAGAATCAACAGAACCAAAAGTTGGTTCTTTGAGAAAATCAACAAGATAGATAAACCCTTAGCCAGACTAACGAGCGGACACAGAGAGTGCGTCCAAATTAACAAAATCAGAAATGAAAAGGGAGACATAACAACAGATTCAGAGGAAATTCAAAAAATCATCAGATCTTACTATAAAAACCTATATTCAACAAAACTTGAAAATCTTCAGGAAATGGACAATTTCCTAGACAGATACCAGGTATCGAAGTTAAATCAGGAACAGATAAACCAGTTAAACAACCCCATAACTCCTAAGGAAATAGAAGCAATCATTAAAGGTCTCCCAACCAAAAAGAGCCCAGGTCCAGACGGGTTTAGTGCAGAATTCTATCAAACCTTCATAGAAGACCTCATACCAATATTATCCAAACTATTCCACAAAATTGAAACAGATGGAGCCCTACCGAATTCCTTCTACAAAGCCACAATTACTCTTATACCTAAACCACACAAAGACACAACAAAGAAAGAGAACTTCAGACCAATTTCCCTTATGAATATCGACGCAAAAATACTCAACAAAATTCTGGCAAACCGAATCCAAGAGCACATCAAAACAATCATCCACCATGACCAAGTAGGCTTCATCCCAGGCATGCAGGGATGGTTTAATATACGGAAAACCATCAACGTGATCCATTATATAAACAAACTGAAAGAACAAAACCACATGATCATTTCATTAGACGCTGAGAAAGCATTTGACAAAATTCAACACCCCTTCATGATAAAAGTCCTGGAAAGAATAGGAATTCAAGGCCCATACATGAACATAGTAAAAGCCATATACAGCAAACCAGTTGCTAACATTAAACTAAATGGAGAGAAACTTGAAGCAATCCCACTAAAATCAGGGACTAGACAAGGCTGCCCACTCTCTCCCTACTTATTCAATATAGTTCTTGAAGTTCTAGCCAGAGCAATCAGATAACAATAGGAGGTCAAGGGGATACAGATGGGAAAAGAAGAAGTCAAAATATCACTATTTGCAGATGATATGATAGTATATTTAAGTGATCCCAAAAGTTCCACCAGAGAACTACTAAAGCTGATAAACAACTTCAGCAAAGTGGCTGGGTATAAAATTAACTCAAGTAAATCAGTTGCCTTCCTCTATACAAAAGAGAAACAAGCCGAGAAAGAAATTAGGGAAACGACACCCTTCATAATAGACCCAAATAATATAAAGTACCTCGGTGTGACTTTAACAAAGCAAGTAAAAGATCTGTACAATAAGAACTTCAAGATACTGAGGAAGGAAATTGAAGAAGACCTCAGAAGATGGAAAGATCTCCCATGCTCATGGATTGGCAGGATTAATATAGTAAAAATGGCCATTTTACCAAAAGCGATCTACAGATTCAATGCAATCCCCATCAAAATACCAATCCAATTCTTCAAAGAGTTAGACAGAACAATTTGCAAATTCATCTGGAATAACAAAAAGCCCAGGATAACTAAAGCTATCCTCAACAATAAAAGGACTTCAGGGGGAATCACTATCCCTGAACTCAAGCAGTATTACAGAGCAATAGTGATAAAAACTGCATGGTATTGGTACAGAGACAGACAGATAGACCAATGGAACAGAATTGAAGACCCAGAAATGAACCCACACACCTATGGTCACTTGATTTTTGACAAAGGAGCCAAAACCATCCAATGGAAAAAAGATAGCATTTTCAGCAAATGGTGCTGGTTCAACTGGAGGGCAACATGTAGAAGAATGCAGATTGATCCATGCTTATCACCCTGTACAAAGCTTAAGTCCAAGTGGATCAAGGACCTCCACATCAAACCAGACACACTCAAACTAATAGAAGAAAAACTAGGGAAGCATCTGGAACACATGGGCACTGGAAAAAATTTCCTAAACAAAACACCAATGTCTTACGCTGTAAGATCAAGAATCGACAAATGGGATCTCATAAAACTGCAAAGCTTCTGTAAGGCAAAGGACACTGTGGTTAGGACAAAACGGCAACCAACAGATTGGGAAAAGATCTTTACCAATCCTACAACAGATAGAGGCCTTATATCCAAAATAGACAAAGACTCAAGAAGTTAGACCGCAGGGAGACAAATAACCCTATTAAAAATGGGGTTCAGAGCTAAACAAAGAATTCACAGCTGAGGAATGCCGAATGGCTGAGAAACACCTAAAGAAATGTTCAACATCTTTAAGCATAAGGGAAATGCAGATCAAAACAACCCTGGGATTTCACCTCACAGCAGTGAGAATGGCTAAGATCAAAAACTCAGGGGACAACAGATGCTGGCGAGGATGTGGAGAAAGAGGAACACCCCTCCATTGTTGGTGGAATTGCAAACTGGTACAACCATTCTGGAAATCAGTCTGGAGGATCCTCAGAAAATTGGACATTGAACTGCCTGAGGATCCAGCTATACCTCTCTTGGGCATATACCCAAAAGATGCCCCAACATATAAAAAAGACACGTGCTCCACTATGTTCATTGCAGCCTTATTTATAATAGCCAGAAGCTGGAAAGAACCTAGATGCCCTTCAACAGAGGAATGGATACAGAAAATGTGGTACATCTACACAATGGAATATTACTCAGCTATCAAAAACAACGACTTATGAAATTCGTAGGCAAATGGTTGGAACTGGAAAATATCATCCTGAGTGAGCTAACCCAATCACAGAAAGACATACATGGTATGCACTCATTGATAAGTGGCTATTAGCCCAAATGCTTGAATTACCCTAGATCCCTAGAACAAACGAAACTCAAGACGGATGATCAAAATGTGAATGCTTCACTCCTTCTTTAAATGAGGAAAAAGAATACCCTTGGCAGGGAAGGGAGAGGCAAAGATTAAAACAGAGACTGAAGGAACACCCATTCAGAGCCTGCCCCACATGTGGCCCATACATATACAGCCACCCAATTAGACAAGATGGATGAAGCAAAGAAGTGCAGACCGACAGGAGCCGGATGTAGATCTCTCCTGAGAGACACAGCCAGAATACAGCAAATACAGAGGCGAATGCCAGCAGCAAACCACTGAACTGAGAATAGGACCCCCGTTGAAGGAATCAGAGAAAGAACTGGTAGAGCTTGAAGGGGCTCGAGACCCCATATGAACAACAATGCCAAGCAACCAGAGCTTCCAGGGACTAAGCCACTACCTAAAGACTATACATGGACTGACCCTGGACTCTGACCTCATAGGTAGCAATGAATATCCTAGTAAGAGCACCAGTGGAAGGGGAAGCCCTGGGTCCTGCTAAGACTGAACCCCCAGTGAACTAGACTGGTGGGGGGAGGGCGGCAATGGGGGGAGGGTTGGGAGGGGAACACCCATAAGGAAGTGGAGGGGGGAGGGGGATGTTTGCCCGGAAACCGGGAAAGGGAATAACACTCGAAATGTATATAAGAAATACTCAAGTTAATAAAAAAAAAAAAAGAAAGAAATTAAAGAAACACTCAAATTAATTAAAAAAAACTTTCTTTGAGATGGTGTCTCAGCCAGTCCAGGACGAGGTTAAACTTCTATGTTGCTGAGATGATCTTGGGCTTTGGGTCCTTACACCTTCAGCTGAGGAGTGCTACTTGGTTATTGTCTCTCTGCTTTCTAGTTTCGATAAGGGTTTATCTATCTTATTGATTTTTCTCAAAGAACCCACTCTTTATTTCATCGATTCACTGTATTGTTCTCTTTGTTTCTATTTTATTTGTTTCAGCCTCAGTTTGATTACTTCTTTTGCAGTCTGCCCCTCTTGGTTGTGTTTGCTTCTTTTTGCTCTAGGGCTTTAAGTCACTAGCATGAGATCTCAGTAGTTTATTTATGAAGACACTAATTTCTATGAACTTTTCTCTTATCGCCATTTTCCTTGTGTCTAATAAGTTAGGGTATGTTGTACGCTCTTTTTAATTGAGTTTTAGGAAGCCTTTAATTTCCTTTATTTTTGCCTTGGCCTAGCAATCATTAAGTGGAGCTCAGTTTCCATGAGTTTGTAGGCTTTCTGTTGTTGAAATGCAGCTTTCATTCATGGAAGTCTGATAAGATGGATACAGAGGGTTATTTCCATTTTCTTGTATTTGTTGAGACTTACATTGTGACCAAGTATGTGGTCAGTTTTAGAAAAAGTTTTGTGAGATGCTGAGAAGAAGGTATACTATTTTGTAATTGGGTGAAATGTTCTGTATATATCTGTTAGGTCTATTTGGATTATAATGTCTGTTAGCTTCATTATTTCTCTGTTTAGTTTTTGTCTACATGACTTGTTCATTAGTGAGAGTGGGGTATTTAAGTCCCCCACTATCAATGTGTGAGGTTCGATGTATGATTCAAGCTTTCTTAATGTTTCTTCTTTTTACAAATTTGGGTGTCCTTGTGTTTGGGGCATAGATTTGAGACATCATCTTGGTGGATTTTTCCTTTGACGAGTATGAGATTTCTTTCCCCATCTCTTTTGATGATTTTTGGCTGGAAGTCTATTTTGTTATTATTAGATATTATTTGATCTTAGAATGGCCACACCAGCTTGCATGCACCACCATGTTCAGTACTATGTGCTTCTGAGGATCAAACTTAGACTTCATGCATGCTAGGTAAGTACTCTACCAATTCAGCCTCATCTCTAGCCCATGAGCATTCTGATTTCTGAATCATACCGGTCACCTTGGGTTTCACTGTAAGTTATAGAAATATTTCATTATTGTATATAACTTTAAGTGAATTCCATAGTTCTCTTTATAAACACTAAAATGTATACATTTTATATAATCAACAAATAAAAGCGATTAGTGGCCTCTTGTCAATCATCTACAGTATTTGGTTGTGTTTTTAAATTTTCAATGAAGAAGACCTTTGGATTTGCCTGAACTTTATTCTATGTCACTGTTGGAAATCTATTCATCAAAGGCTATGTGGCATTGTTTGACAAAAGTCCACAGTAGCCAGTAGAAGGCAAATAGTGCTGGCAGGTCTAAGAGAGTCATTCTGAGTGGATGTGCTATCATAACATATGCTGGCAGGTATCATGGAGCTTTTGGGGTGAGACAATAAATACAAGAAGGGTTCTAGAAAATGGCATCCTGGGAGAGCTGATTGCTGTGTGGATTTGGTTGATCAGGACTTCATTTCCAGACCATGTAGACATGGTCCATGGGAGAAGTTACAGATCTACCCTCTCACATTCATTAAAGCTGTTGGGGTTTTTTGGGGGGGGGGAGGGAGCAGTTCAGATTCCTAATGTTCCCTTACTGTCTCTGATTAATTTCAGTCCCTCTGCCTTCTATTCTGTAAGAGTGTGGTAATAATCTTCTGGCCTGGTAAGAAGTCTTCAGTGTCATTTATAGCTCAAGCTTATGCGCATCTGCGAGCACACATGTGACCTTTAAGCTTCAAGCATAGTTCATGTAGTGCTTGCCCCAGTGTGGCTAATTAAAACGTGTTTTAGATGGCTTAGCACATTTTCCCTTGCAACTTTTACCCTTTAGCCGGCCTTATTTTTTTCTTCCCTTCTTTTCAATTCTGTGGTTTACCCAACAGTCACATTATTTTAGAAAGCATGGCACAGACTTTCAGTTCTTTGGAAGTTCAAGCATAGACAATTTCATGAGTACGGTATGGAAGTGGCTTGAGCCACTGCATCTCATATTCTACTACTACAAGGCTACATCTGATACAAGAGAGGCTGAAAAAAATGGGGGATTAACTGTGTGCTTGTGAAGAACAAAACACTGATGTTGGTGACAAACTGAGAAGTTTCAAGAAGCAGAATAGTGTGTTTATTACTGTGGCTTCTTGGTCAACTGAGTTCAAGGTTCAAAATCATTCTCTCATCCACTTGCTTTTCAACACTATACTGAGAGTAATGGTTAGTTATTTTGGTCAACTTGACACAAGCTAGTGCCATCTGGGAAGAAGAAACCTCAATGAAGAAGACATTTTTATCAGGTTTGACTGTAGGCGAGTCTGCAGGTACATTTTCTTGATTGATGATTGATGGGGAAACGCCCAGCTCACTATGGATGATGTCACCTGTGGGCAGTTGGTCTTGGGGTGTATAACCAAAGCAGTCTGAGCAAGCCATGGCGAGCACGGTAGTAATGAACACTCCTCCATGGTCTCTGCTTCAGTTCCTACCTCCAGGTTTCTGCCCCGCATGAATTCCTGTCTTGGTTTCCCTCAGTGATGGACCGTGATCAGGTCATGTAAGCTTTTCCTTATTAAGTTGGATTTGATCAAGGTCTTTATCATAGCAGTAGAGAGCAAACTAAGGTGCTTAGTGAACATCTGCTATGTGCTCATCACATACTTGGTCTGATAACTAAAAGAGAGATGACTCTGGCTTTTACCTCTTTGTTTGGTAGCAAAAGGGAAAAACTTAAAATATTCAAAACACGTATGTGTTACGTTGCATCAATACTTGTGATTGAAAGCAGAACTGATGTGAGGCCTTGTTCCTTTGGTGTGAATTTTCCAGGTCTTCCAGATATCCTTCCTGATTCCTTAGAGTTCTGACTGAGCTGCAAAGTTTCCTGTTTGTTAGCAGCCTATTTGCTCAAGAACCAGGCATTCCTAAAACTCATTAAGCACCTTTCCCAATATGTTCCATAACATGAGTTGAATTCTGAAAGGACATTTTATTTTATTTTTTGACACATTTAAGCATGTATATAATATATTCTGATTAAATTCTTGTCCCTCTTATCCCTACTCCCCACCGGTTGCTACCAATCCCTTTCCAAGATTTATAGTTTTGTTTTTTTTAAATTAGGCATTTTGGCAAAATCCTTTGACCACTTCATTTAGTGCTGCGTTGATGAGACCTTTACTTCTTGGAGTAATAGATCTTATGGGACCAATTTAGTTTCATCCAGGAAAGCAAATTTCCCAGCTCCAAATGAGATCTGATTTTCATTAGGTGGGTTGGCTGCAGGATTATTTCATGAAAACAATGTCCAGAAGCTTGCGACTCAACTTGAATTTAATCTTGTCTTATGCACCTGCATCCTTGCCTGAGTGAAGAAGTGTGCTGGGAAGCTTCAGTTCAGGCTGAAAGCTTAGTTCTCTACCAACAAAAATGAAAGGACCCTTAAGCCATAACTCTCTTCAGAAGACTAAATAAGGTCAATATTGCATTCCAACTAGATGGCTGCTGCTGCCTCTGAGCTTTCTGTTATCTTTCTTATTTCTTCTGTTCTTATTGGTACATGTGTGCATGAGTGTGTGTGTGTGTGTGTGCATGAGTGTGTATGTGTGCATGAGTGTCTGTGCATGAGTGTGTATGCATGAGTGTGTGTATGAGTATGTATGTGTGTGCATGAGTGTGTAAGTGTGCATGAGTGTCTGTGCATGAGTGTGTATGCATGAGTGTGTGTATGAGTATGTATGTGTGTGCATGAGTGTGTAAGTGTGCATGAGTGTCTGTGCATGAGTGTGTTTTCATGATTGTGTGTATGAGTGTGTATGCATGCGCGTGTGTGCATGAGTGTGTAAGTGTGCATGAGTGTGTAAGTGTGCACGAGTGTGTATGTGCATGAGTGTGTATGCATGAGTGTGTGTAAATGAGTGTGTATTTGTGCATGAGTGTGTGTATGAGTGTGTATGTGTGCATGTGTGTGTGTGCGTGTGTGTGTGCATGTGTGTGCATGAGTGTCTGTGCATGAGTGTGTATCATGAGTGTGTGTGTGTTTGTGTGTTTGTGTGTGTGTGTGTGTGTGTGTGTGTGTGTGGACACTTTTGCAGAATTAGTTTTCTCCTTTCACCTTTATATGGTTTCTGGGGATAGACTCAGATTGTTAAGGTCTGGTGGCAAGTACCTCCATCCACCAAGCCATCTCAGTAGCCTTGTATCATAATTGTCAGATAATATCATTGTTGGGTGAATGGCAGAAATAAGAAAAAGGAGGACAGAAGGGCCCATCCCCAGGAGACAGGTTTCATGGGAAAATGTGCTAAGCCACCGCAATCATATTTTAAATAGCCATGGAAACTAAAATGAACTATGCACTGGGCTCTTGACACTTTAAAGTAGCAAGAAGGCTTTGGGGAGTAAATAGCTTAAATTTTTGTCCAAAGAAAACCACTATATAACACATCTGTTGGTGGTTAGCAGATCTTCAATGTGTCTAAGAGACTGAAAATTTTGTATATTTAAGGACTATTATTTTGGATTCTTTACTTTTTTATGAATTCAGCTGGAGAAATGAAAACACTGAAATGGAGCTTCCAGATTTTCTCATGAGGATGTTTAGAATGACTCTAACAAAAAAATTCTAACGATGTTTCATAGAGAAAACCCATCAGCCTTGGGTGACCTGGCACAGGCTTCAGCATAGGCACGGTGTAAGCGAAGAGTTTGCTTTAGTAATTGCACACTTAGCACTGTTGAGCTTTGATGGTCTCAGATCTCTATCAGACATTTTCTCATGAAGAGTAATGGTCTTCCAGGCTGAACTTATGAAAAAGTGTGATGGGGAAAATGCTAACAGTGGAAAGTAGGAGTTGGTGATTCAGGAGTATTCTGTGGGAAGTCTGGTTGCTGGAACAATGACAAACAGAACCAGTTTTTATAGCTACTGGGACTACCCTGGGCACCTTGGTGTCGCTCTTTTCCCACTTGAGAATTTTGGACATTGGAAAGTCTCTTCCAATGAACCAGAGTCATTGGCTATCAACTCTAGCTCTACTTTAGAACCTCTAAAAGAGGTTTCCAAATGTAACAACATGAAGATTTACCCTCAACTTCTTGATTTAATTGAGATGTGTTGGACCTTGCTTGCTTGCGTTAAAAAGAACTGTTCCTATACAATTACTGTGCAGCTTATGTTGAAAGCCAAGCAGAAGATCTAGGGTATTGTAACATACTAGATAATTAGAGCGGGTCACACTGGATGCTATTTAGGGTCAATTTAGTTCTTCTCTGATGTTTTGAGTAATTTTTAATGGCTTGCTTGGTTTGCTGTCAGTCAGTGGTATGCAATATAAATTATGGTATATATTTAAATATAATATATAGGAAATCCAGTGATTCTATAGTGAAAATATCTAAAGCACATTACCACCTTTCCTAGCCCACAATGTGTTTTTTTTTTTGATTGAATGTACACGCCGATCTATCTGCTACAGTTGTGCAAATCATGTTTTGTGAAGGGTTTGTGTACACTGACAAACTAGCTTAGTGATCGAATTCTGTACCTTTTTTGAAGTAGGACATCATCGTATCACTCTGTGGGATACGGTTCCACCCACAGCAATAACTGCATTGTCAAATGAGCATATTTTGGAATGGATTACAGGTGCTCACGTTCTTTCTGTAGCGTTGGGCAGATTTCAGTGTCAGCCTGTATTCATTTAAAGCAGCAACTGATTTAGATGGAGGACTTGCACAAATTTCATATCTGAAGAGCTTGGTCAATGGATCCATATTTCATTATAAAAGTCAGTGACCACCTAGCCAAAGGTGGAGGACAGGATTTACTCTCTATGTGGAAAATCAAAATTGGATAAAGCAGCCAAGACCATGGTACCAGTAAGGAAAGATCATAAATTCTGTGTTTGCTTTAGCTCATGGGGGGAGTGCCCGTGACACTGGGTTTCTGAGAATGAGGAGATAAAGCAGGAGCTTAGGGAGATCAAGTAATCAGAGTTCTCAGGGCTGCAGCTGCAGAAAGAGACAACCTTAGACACACAGGACTTGAGTTCTTCAAAAGCTTTCCTGTGAGCTTCCACCTTCTTATTCTGTTGGTTCCTATTCTAGGGAGAATGAGGATGGCAGAAAGATCCCGAGGAAGGATCTGAGGTGTCACTAGATGGAGTTTGCCATTGACTAAAAGGTGATTGATTCTGCCATTGACTCCTTAGGACAGATGACCCAGGGGTTATGGTTATGCCAGTTTTTTCCAGTCCTAAAAACGTACCCTTTTCATCACTAGATTCTACATGTGCATTTTGTGTCATTCATGATTAAGACCAGCTTTTAATATCATCTTAAACATTCATCTCACTTGAGGGAGTTACTTCTCATTGTCCTTATTAAACTTCTTGATGGCTTGAAATGCTTACTAGCTTATTTATTTTTGCTAGGAATTTGCATTTGGAGTCTTCTCAAGATTCTTGGATATTTTAAAGATTTATTTTTGTTTTATGTGCACGAGTGTTTTGCCCGCATCTGTATATGTACTGTGTGCATACCTGGTGCTGACGGACCTAGTGCTGAGGGAGGCTGGAAGAGGGAGCCATATCCCGCTGGTCCTGGAGTTACAGACAGCTGTAAGCTGCTAGGGAGTTGATGGGAACCTAACTTTGGTCGTCTGCAAGAACAGCAAGTGCTCTCAGCTCCTGAGCCAGCTCTTCAGCCCCTTTCAGGTTTTAAACATTTTTAATTTATTTCTATTTCTAGTGCATTGGGGTTTTGCCTGCATGTATGTCTGCATGAGGGTGTCCAATACCTTGGAACTGGAGCTCTGGACAGTTGTGAGCTGCCATGCGGGTTCATGCCAGCTGCAAACAGAACCTGGGTTCTCTAGAAGAACAGTCAGTGCTCTTAATCTCTGAACTATCTTTCCAGCCCCTTTCAGGGTTCTTTAGAGAGGCTGTGGCTGAGTGATTCGTTGGACACAATTATTGTGATGGGGCTCGGTGAGAGCAGACACTGGGTTGGAGGGTGTTTCATGCAAAAAACATGGGCTGTGTCTGAAGAGAGGTTGGAGAAGAAGAGTATTCCTTAGCAATTTCCTTCCTTATCTCCACAAATAGATGCCAAATCTTCGTTATTATTTTAGTAAAAGTACCTGAATTATTATTGTTACTTTGAAGCTTTCTCCAAATGTTTAGACATGAAGATTACCAAGAACAAATCTAGAAGTCAGTTTGCCTGGTTCCAAGTGTGGCAGTGTGTGCCAACTGTCTAGGCCACAGATCTAGGCTGATGTCTAGTTGGAGAAAGATAGAAGAACAAAGGTTTTTTTCCAATCTGCAGCTGCTCCCCCTTCCGCTCCCCCGAGGCTCACTGAAGCCAAATTCAAGGCCCAAGTGAGGAGTCTTTGAAGTTGCTGAGTGTTTTCCTGCTGTTTCTACTTCATGGAGGTCCAAAGTGAGTCACTCCCTCCCCACAAAATAGCAGGTAAAGAGGAGGGGGCCCAGTATTACTCACAGGAGCCACAGTAACCTTCTCTTCACTGAGGGAACAGGCTTAGGGTAAGTCATCCAAAGCTATATGAATGTAGGGCTAAATTAGTAAATTTCACCAATCTGGACATGTTGTCCTGGGATGAAATGACATGTTTATCCTTCAGAGTTCTTCCTCAAGAATTAAAAAAAAAAAAAAGACTCTACACATGACACATTTTATCAGTTAGTTTTGCTTTAAGAAAAGACTAAAGCCACCAGATATGCTTACAAATTGAGAGTAATTTAAGGGACATTTAAATTTTTGTTTTATATTTTCCTTTTTTTTAAAAAAAAATCTCTACTCCAAGTTGCATCCATGGGCCAATAACCTTCTCCCTAGTGACTAGCGGCTCTCACCCATAATGCTTTGAGTGCTGTATTGTCACTTGCTCTGATCATTCCCTGAGACCATTCACAGTAACTCACTCCCTGAGCATTATGTTCCCTGGGCTACCCCATCTCTGCTTAGTATGTTCCCTAGGCTACACCATCTCTGCTTTTTTTTTTTTACTGTGCTGGCACTGGAGGGTTTGTTATGGGGGTCATTATTTGATAAGTTAACTTGGGACAAAGGGTTAATGACGCACATTGGTCTCAAGCAATGTCAGCAAGCTGTTTTGTAAGGTCCAATAGTGAGATTATTTTAGACTTTGTGCACTAATATGTTCTCGGTTGCACCCATGGACATCTGTCAATCATTTGTGTATCATTATATTCCAGAACACCAGAGACAACTGAAATGTAAATTTTGTACACTTTTACTTACCATTTTTTTCATTTAATTCCAACCATTTACAAATGGGAAAACCATTCTTAGTTCAACAAACATAAGGAAATAAATAGCAGAATTAATTTGGTTTGGGGTTATGGTTTGTTGACAGGAGTCTAAAATATAAGCCGTCTCATATTTTTTATGTATATACTAGGGCGCTAAATTGATTTAAAATAGAAGTAGGGGTCAGAGAGATGTCTTGGTGGTTACTACTTTTGTACAGGACTCAGGGTGGGTTCCTGATACTGACGCAGCATGGCTTACAGTGACATCACTCCAGTTGTAGGCGATGTAGTACCCTCTTCTGGACTCCACAGGCATCTGCCCTCACATGTGCATATTTGCCCACCCATATATGTGCAGACACTCATATACATATAATTTTAAAAATGAAAGGTGGTATATACCTCTAATCCCAGCACCCAGGAGGCAGAGGCAAGTGGATCTCTGAATTTGAGGCCTGCCTATTCTATGGAGTGAGTTCCAGGACAGCCAGGACTACACAGAGAAACTCTGGCCTGAAACCCCACGCTCCAGAGAAGTCACTGCCAGTGTTAGACACCAAATTCAGTGGAGAGTGGAGAAGCCCTTCCAACTGCTCAGACAGGGCTAAATGTCTGCCTATTTGCTTTCTTTAATGCCAGCTCTGGAAAGAGCCTCATTTCTCCAAGTGCATCTATTCAGCTCCATATAAACTCAGCCGTATAAATTATCTGCACTTAGGGAAGCTTTAGATCATAGAGAGCTTTGATTCACAGTAAGTCAACGAAGGAACACCCATGATTTGTCCCACGCAATACCGTGGATTCTTTCCTTTTCTTGAATCTAAGTGTCTTGCTGTAATGTGTTCAGAGTGGTTCATTTTCTTAACTTGTCTATGTTTTGGACTATGCCAAATTTCCATATATACTTTAGATGCAGATTGGCCATGCTGGACATAGGTTAGGGTGAGTGGGTGTGTGGACTAGGAGGGGTGTCTCTGCTCTACTTGGGTCCTTAGGGACACAGGCTGTTTTATTGATTACTTTGGCCATTGCTCAGGACCTTCAAATCTCCCCTGATCTACATCTGGACAACAAACAGCAGAATCCGTTGAAGATCTCATGGGAACTTATTTAAGGAACAGGTGGGAAACTCAGTTTGGGGTGGCTCCACAAGCTTTGTTTGCTCTTAATGTCCTCGCAGCATGGATTCCATGAGCAAATGGTCTCCTAAACCAGAAGTAGAAGTTGGCAGCCAATAACAGCCCAGAGTATCCTCCAGTTTGCTGTGCTCTATTGGATAAGCAGTCATAGAAGACATTCCCATCCACGAGAGGAAACTGGACATCATGTCTTCTATGGGAGGTGTTTCAGAGAATTTATAGCCATGAAATGTTAGGTTTGAGAGTTGATATAAGTGATTATGTGTATGTGACAAGATTCTAAAATCCTTGCTTACAATCATGCCCATTGTAAACCATGATCCTAGGGGTAAGTTTGAGCTAGTAACTATTGTCTAAACTATAACATGTAAGTTAGATCTGACTTTATGTCCTTGTAAATAAAGTTTTATTGAAACAGTCATGTTCTATCATACATGTGATATATGGATTTTTTTTGTATCACAAAAACTGTGTCACTGTATACCAGTGTTGACTAGTTTTGACAGATGAAATGGCCTGAAAAACATGGAATATTTGCTTCTTAACCCCTCATAGAAAATATCTACTGACTCCTGTTCAGAAAAACTCAGGAGTGCCCCCTGACTATCACAGGAGCGAGGGTAGTCAGCTTACAGTTTGATCTGATGTTGTGATTGACATCCAAGAGACACATTATTGAAGTTAATGTGTTGCTCTGGCTTTGCTAACAGTCCTTGATAAGTATGCAGGCACTACATTTTGCCATCAAATTATCTAGCATTCTGGCAGGACGGAATCTCCTAGGAGGCAGAGTGTGTTTGTTCTTGGCAAGTCCTGTCTGGATCTTGGCAATGAGCTGTGTTTCTCTTCCACCTTCTGCCTCTGCATCTTGCAATTTCTCAAAACACAACTGCAGATGTCAGAACCTGGATGCACATTTATAGCCTGAATAACTCTGGTGTTGTTGTTGCTGTAGAACCTTTCTGGTGTCAAGTTGTTCTGGACTTTTCTGTGGGTCTTTTTTGCTGGCCCGCGCTTTCTTCCTTCCTTCCTTCCTTCCTTCCTTCCTTCCTTCCTTCCTTCCTTCCTTCCTTCCTTCCTTCCTTCCTTCCCTCCTCCTCCTCCTCCTCCTTCTCCTCCTCCTCTTCTTCTTCCTCCTCTTTTTCTTCTTTTGGAGAGAACTGTTTTGTATTTTTTCAGAACAAAGTTTCAACCACTAGTTTTGTTTTGTTTCTTTTGTTTTTAAAGTTTCCTCTAGATTTTTGGTGGTGTTGGTACACTGACTTGCTATAGGATAAATAAAAATGAAGAGTGGTTCTTCATTTGAAATTGAACTCAGACTTCTCTTTCTCCTTTGCACTTCTTTTCTTTCTCTTAGAAGCAATACTTTAGGCAAGCGCTCTTAGGTAACCCATATCAAAAACTCACTTTAACAGGTTGTGCTGGTGAGGTATGGATCAAAGGGTACAGTGTTTCAGTCACAGAAGTCAAGTGAGCCCTGGAGCTCTACTGTACAGTGTTGTGCATGGTTAAGAATTCTGAATTGTTTACTTAAAAATCTGCCAAGATGTATGTGTAGATACTCTTGTGAGCTGAGCCCAGGGGACAGTCTCAGGTGTCATTCCTCAGTCAGTTTTATTTCTTTTCTTTCTCTTTTTCAGATGGGGTCTCTCATTGACCTGAGACTACCTAGATGGGCTAGGTTGACTGGCCAGGGATCCTAAGGGATCTGCCTGTCTTTGCTTCCCCAGTGCTGGGATTACAAGTTTATCCCATCATGCCTAACTTTTGTTCACATGGTTTTGGGGATCAAACTCATGTCCTCATGTGTGCAAACAAAGCACTTTACGACCGAGCTGCGCTCCAGCGCTGTTGAGTTAAATGCTCCTATAACATTAAAACAAAGGCAGGCAACCTTAGGTACTGATGCCTATGTACCCGATATGGCTTGTAAGGATCATTTTCCCAGGTTAACACCCTCTACGCTTCCAAACTCAATAGGTTGAGCATGTTTAGTATCTACAGGTTTTTTTAAAAAAACGTTGATCATACCTCAATTATGTAATAATTAAAAAATCTCAGTACAGAGGCACTTCTCAGTGATTTGCTCTTCTCTCCTTCCCTGTTTCCCTCTGTAACAACAATGAAGCTGATCTTATGATTACAACCCAGGCCTGGGTTCCTGAAGAGGACACATAGACTGCGTTCCCATTTAAGTCATGGCATGGGTCCCATGGTTGACACTTTATCTAAAGGTGTGTCAGCCTATGCCTTGTCAGCTTTTTATTCATTCTCTAGACATTTAATTTTTCCTAGGGAGCTGGGACTTGAAAATTTTAGGACTGAAGCAGTGTGTTCTCCTTTATCCTCTCTCTCTCTCTCTCTCTCTCTCTCTCTCTGTCTGTCTGTCTGTCTGTCTCTCTCTCTCCCTCTTCTGTAAAATTGCAATTTTAACCATCTTAGTTATACTAATTCTAAATCGAAGAAATGCTGGCCATTTTGATAACTTAGTATTTTTTAAGTTCTATTTGAAGCTAGAGTCCTAAATGTAGTAATGAAATGATAGCTCCCCACTCCTATGCCTCCACCCATTTCTGTTATTCCTTGGAAATAGTAGAGTGGCTTTACCAGCAAAGGGACAGAGGGCTGTAGGGATGACAAACTAGGGTATGTGAGTTTTGGTAAAAATTCATTCCAAGATAAATATGAATGTTCTGGGAAATGTTTGCCAGCAAATACACTATTGTCATGCTTGAAGTTGGGGAATTGTCCTCCTGTTTAGAAAGGGTTGCCATGACTCCCTCACATATGAATGAAGTTTGGTCTGCTGGATCAACAATAATAATTGGTGTCAGTGTGATGAGTTACCCTGCCACTGGAACACTTTTTGCAATATTATCTCAGTTGAGTTGATTAATCAGTCTTAGTGTGGTGAAAGTGTTGATACTTCTTTGAAAATTTCAAATGTATTATACATGATACCTTTGCTTTGGAGGAACTGGCTTCATCCTTAACCACTGGTTAAGAGAACATGAGCATCCATTGCATCCTGAGATTAATATTTCTAAAAAAGAGAAAGAAAACCCCAAGGTAAGAATGGTAGCATGTACCTTGCTTGACTATCAGCCTCTCACAAGCTGTGTATCCCCCCGTGCATTTTCTTGTTCCACTGTTCCTCCCTCCATCCTGACTGCGTTTTCTCCATTAGTCAACATCTTATTCTGGGCCAGCGTCTGGAATAATCCAATGTCCTTGAGCTCCTTTTTTATTATTTGCTTACATAAAATCTCCTGTTTTGCACACAAGCAGAACATTTGCTCTCTTAGCAATCATTTCTTAAACAGCCTCATTTTCTTGGAGTCCTGCTGCTGGCTGCAATCAAAGCTTCAAAGGCAAGGTTGAAGCTCTTCTGCGAAGCAACAAGGAAGACTTTTGTAGAGGTGGAAGCTGTGGGGACAAGTATCGCACAGCGCCTTGGAGTAATAGGACGTTGAACAGCAGTGCAGAGACATATCCCTTGTCTGAACATCTTGGAGTAATGATAAGCTCATGTAGTAGCTTGCAAGGATGGATTTATTTTTGCTATGAGCTGGAACAGAGCCTGAGTAGTCTGATGGGTTGAGTCTGGGTGCATTAGTCAGGGTTCTCTAGAATCACAGGACTTACGGGATGTCTCTCTATATTAAGGGGATTTAGATTATAGTCTGTAGTCCAACTAACCCAACAATGGACAGCTGTGAATGGGAAGTCCAAAAGTCTGGTAGTTGCTCAGTCCATGAGGCTAATTGTTTCACGTCATCTTCTGCATAAGCTGGGATCCTGAAGAGGTGGGTTCTAACAGATGTTGGCAATTAAATGCAAGCAGGCAAAGAAGAATGAGTCTTCCTTCTTCCAATGCCCTTATGTAGGCCTCCAGCAGAAGATGTGGCTCAGATTAAAGGTATGTACCACCATGCCTGGATCTGGAACTTGCTTTATCTCAGGCTAATCTTGATCTCAGAGATTTGCTTGCCTCAGTCTCTTGGGATTAAAGGCATGCATTTCCTTGCCTAGGCTTAGGCTTTTAATGGTCACAATGCCTCCAGACCTCCATGTGAAGATCCAGGTCAGAAGCCTGTGTCTTCCAGCCTCAGGAACTGGATCACAGGTGAGCCCTCCAATTCTGGATTGTAGTTCATTCTAGATGTAGTCAAGTCGACAACCAGGAATAGCCATCACACTGGATGAAACAGAGACAACTTTCTTATATCAAATGTGAAACTGGAAAAGACCCGAAGGAAGCAAGGACTAGTCAACATTTAGAACCTACAGGAAGGTTTTGATTGCTACAGAATATGATATTGACCAGGATTTAAGTCATGTGTATACGTTTTTTTGAGGGCCAGGGAAGCCAAAGATGACACTGTCCAGAGGGTAGTTGATGTGAAGCAGCATAATGCTTTGGTAACCCTTGAGGCAGTCATACATAAAGACCTTCACTCCTACAATAGACTTGAAACTACAATGAGCTAGGCTAAAGTTTTCAGCTATTTTTTGTAATGGAGCCTAAGTTAGGACATACTCAAGTGCAATTAGCACAGAGAGAGATATCTCTAATTACCGAGTCCTAGGGTAGTAGGAGGCAGGGAACAACAGGGTAACACATAGATACTAGAAGAGCTGGGTTATGACCCATCCATCATGTGCTTGTATATCTTTTTCATGAAGACAATTCATTATGGAAAAATAAGGTCATCATGAAGTTATGGGGTTGACTGGGCTATTATTTTTACCGGGCAAAAAAAAGATGACTGTCTTTTTGATTCACCCATTCCTACCCATCCCCAGAAAGCTTGAAATCAGGCCTCAGAGACTTCTGCTTGGCCTATAAGAAATATAGCCCAAAACAGTTCTTCAGAAATCAGCTCAATCTTTGTTTAAAATCCTGTAGAAGACGGGGAGGAAAGACTGTAGGAGTCAGAGAGGTCAAGGTCATAAGACCATGGCTCACAGCATTAACTAAACTGGGTTCTAAGGGGCTCACAGTGACTGAAGGGACACTCAGGAATCCTTGTATGGGTCTGACTTAGGTCTGCTGCATATATGTTAAGGTTTTCTAGCTTGGTGTTCTTGTGGGAGCCTAACAGTGGGAGTGGATGCTGTCTCTGACTCTTTTGCTTGCTTTTGGGACCCTTTTCTTCCTATTGGGATCACCTCATCCAGCCTTGATATGAGGGTATGAGCCTAGTCTTATTGTAGCTTATTATGCTGTTAAAAAACTTTTTATTGATTCTTTGTGAATTTGATATCATGTACCTCAATCCCACTCATCTCCTTGTCCCCTCATATCTGCCCTCTCCCCTTGCAATCTTACCCCACCAAACAAAAACCCACAAACAGACCATTCAACCAAACAACCCCAAACCAACCAAACAAAAAAACAAAACACTGAAAACATCTCAGAGTTGAAGGCGTGGTGTGTCAGTCTGTCCTACAGTTTACCTCTCTGTCCATATACTTTCTCTTTCAAATGTTTATGGCAATGAGTCATTGGTTCAGTTCAAGCTCTCCGGCTTCTGTGGCACCATCAGTACTGGATCCTCTTCCCAGTTAGCCTATTATTTTCCTGTGTCATGGAGATCCTGCAGTTTTAGATCGGCAGGACTGACTCATACGCCCCAAGAGCTCACAGATGATGTAGACTTTGGGGTGGGCCAACTCAAAGCCCTGGGTCTGGGCCTGGGTGGCAGCTGAGCCCGTGCCGGCTCTCCCTTATCTGCACCACAGGGCGAGCTCTCCAGCACTGCTCCAGTTAGGCCACCCGTGCTTCCATCAGCAAGGGGCAGGGTCAGCTCTTCTACTCTCATGCTTTTGGGACCAGCTCAGCCAAACCCAGGCCTCTAGAGCCAGCACCACTGTGCTTCCCAGTCAAGGTTCAAAGCCTACTCTAGAGGCTGGCCCAGTTCTCTGGCTCTCACAACCTCCCAGCTGGCTCATCCATGCCTTTGCCATCAGGGACAGCTCTAGGCAAGCATAGTTCTGCTCTTATGACCCCAAGGCCAGCTCTCCCAACTACCTCAGATGGTGAGGAAGGGTGAAGAGATGAGTGGTACTCAACCCCTGCCCAGGCCACTTCATGACTGGCAGAGCCAGCTCCCCTGTGCTCACACCCTCAGGCCGGCTGGCTCAACTGCACCCAGAGCATGGCAGCCAGTGAGGGGCGGGGCCAGTTCTGCTCAGCCCCTGGATATCCACGTGGTCCTTGGCAGGTTCCCAGACAGAGAAGTCTCTAGGATCTCTAGTTATAATACGCATCACAGACACTCACATTGACCCCCTGCCACTGCATAGCCAGGGATCCAGACATGGGCCTCAGCAGCAGCACTGGTTGAGACTCAGGTGACAGGAATGGTTACTCACAACAGATAGCTATCACCCTCCATCCTCCTGTCTCCTGTTCCATCTCTCTTCATAATGCTCAAACCATTCTGCGTCTCTTTCCCGCCCATCTGTCTACTGCACACTTGCATATTATATAGTAGCTCCTTCAGGAGAAAGGTCACGTGGCTGGTAGGACTATGCTGTGTGGCATGGCATTGAGCAGGCCTCTGAGTGTTTACAGCCGCCTGTGTGAATGCAGTTAGGTCTGTGGACATCTCTTCCTTCTTGCCGCAGGTTGTGTGGTAGTGGGCTGGGCTCTGCGTATCTATAGTCTACCTGCGCTGTAAGGGGTGGGGCAGGTCGGTGTGGGTCTTTCTCAGCCTGCACTGCATGGTGTGGTACCTGCAGGTCTCTGTCTTCCTCTCCTGCTCTTTTCTGAAGGGAAATAGAGGAGGAGTGGATCTGTGGGGTGTGTGGAGAGGAGGGAGGGAAACTGTAGTTGGGATGTAATATATGAGAAAAGAATCAATCAATCAATCAATCAATCACTGTCAACGTCAGGTCTTAGCACAGACAGCAGGGAAGGGGTGGGGTGGGTGAGGCTGGGAAACTCAGTCCACAGTGTGAGACTTTTGTGCATTTTAAGAACTGCAGCCCCTCACAGGGAGGCAGCATTAATGTTTTAATTTTATAAATGGAAAGTAGACACCAAAGCATAGAAAGACTGAAAAGCTCACTCACAGTTATATGGCTGAAAACTCACAGTTACATGGCCAGCAGTAGCTAATACACAAATATTTACCCTCCTCATAGCTCATAGTGTAGCCCATAGCGGTGATGTGAAAAATACAATGTCAAAGGAACATGGTATTCGGAAGAACAGTCTCTGATGTCATGGTTGGCATTGTGCTGGTGCCTATGGTCCCTGCTCGTCAGGGGAGGCAGGAAAGGCTGAACCAGTAAAGTCAGCAGCCTGGATCATAGGAAAGGGCCAAACCCGAGAGAATGAGAGAGAAAAAAGCTTAGAAAAAGAGGGGAAAATGATTCAAATCAGAGTGGCTTCTCTGTTCTTATAGAGAAGTGGAAAGAAATAAGAAATCAGTTTTGGAGCAAGATATGTTCATAGCTACCTATGAATTTCCCCTTGTGTTCGTCCAAGAAGATAAATTAGATAGGATGTCATAGTTGAGGATCAACCACAATGTTGAGTATGGTCTGGCCTTACAAAGTAGAAATAGTCTGGTGGCAGGAGCTCGACTGTTCTGCTCTTACCAAAGCTGCAACTGAACATACTTCAGATCAGAGAGAATGGAGAGAGGGCACTGGGCCAAACACATGTAGGCAGGTGCTATGAAACTTCTCCCCACAGCTCTGCCAAAGTACTCATGGGTGACCTTGGCATCTAACTGGAAAAGCATGCTTCTCCATGCCTGCCTCTGGAGAGGGAGAGACCTCCCGGCTTATCTGGATTTGATATTGAGGTGATATTTGAACACATCACTCCGAAGGTGTCAGAACTGGCAATTCCCGACTCGTGTCTGGTTCTGTCCCATGCCTCCATCCGAACTCAAGCCTTTTTATCTCTGAGAATAATGAGCCTGCTGAATACCCATGGTAATATCATTTGCAAAGTTGGCATATTTTGAAAAAATAACAGAAAATAAGTCTGTCTCCTGACCTAGTCTTTTATCCCCAGAGTGAGCAGGGTTTTCTGCTCTGCCTGTTAACGCTCTGTGGTTAACAATAATGTGGAAGGTAGCATCGTGAAACAGCGTGGACGCGTATCATCCCAGGACAGGTGTGGTTTCAGATCGGTGGGCTTCTTTCCATAACTAATGTCTTAAAGTTACAGGCATTTATTTCAAACTTCTGGAGTCAGGAAGCTAAAACTCAAGCTGTCAGCTTGTCCACTGTTCCTTTGGGTTGAGTTCTTCCTTGTCTGTTCTGGGCATTTAGTGGTGCTTGACCAGCCTTGGTGTAGCTTGGCTGGCAGGGGTTGTGACAGTCCCTCTGCTTCTTATGTTTCCACTTCACTCTCCCTGTGTGTAGCTGTCTTCACATTGTTCTTTTCTACTCTTATAAGAACATCATAACTTCATCTTAACTCAGGTAAACCTGCAAAATAATTCCATGTCAGGTCACATTTGTAGCTAGTGTAGATCAGGACATCAGCATGCCTTTTGGGGTAGTATGATTCAACCCCATAATCAGTGGGGCCTATTTATATTAGCTGATTGGAACGAGATTGGGGAGTGAGGGGAGGAAGCCCAGGCTGGGGAGAAAGAAGCTGGAAGGACAGGGATGCCGTGAGGTTTGTCTTATCTCTGATTTAGTCCATGAAAACCGTTGAAGACCTAGAGAATGCATTAGGTTGTATTATCAGTGAACTATGGGAAGTAGAGGTCACAGATAGGTCTGTCTGTCTGTCTGTCTGTCTGTCTGTCTGTCTGCCTGCATGCCTGCCTTCCTCATTTTTATGTGTGGTAGAAACACTTGAGGTTTACCCTGAATAAGTTTGAAGTTAGTCACCAGGCTTACCATTAGCTCTCTAATTACCATGTAAAGCCTTCGTAGTCTGACTAACTCACCCTTACCCCCACTACCCATGACACACACCATTCCGTCCTTTGCTTATCTGAGTTGGACTATTTTAGATTTAATATTTGAGTGTATTTGTCTTTTGTATTTGGTTTATTTCAATTAGTATGTCCTCTACCTATAATTTTTGAGCTATCGAAAATTGCAGAATTTTCCTTTATTGGAAGGCTGAATAGTATTCCATTGTGCATATATATTTTCTTTGTCCATTCATACCTTTTAGTGATGCATAGGACTTTTCATTTGTTGATGCTTGGGAACAGTGTGTCAAGGAACATGGGGTTGCAGATATTGCTGAGATATAGTGATTTTATTTCCTTTGGAGAGCAACCCTGATAGGAAGAAGATAGCCGTCATATTTTCTCCTCCCTCCACCCTTCCATTCCTTCCTCTCTGTTCTGACTATGTTCTCTCACTTTTCTCTGTCTCTCTGTCTCTGTCTGTCTCTGTCTCTGTCTGTCTCTGTCTCTGTCTCTGTCTCTGTCTCTGTCTCTCTCTCTCTCTCTCTCTCTCTCTCTCTTTCTCTCTTCAACCATCCTAACTGTTGTCTAGCTGTGCAGTAATATTTTGCTTTGAATCACATTTCTCTGATGATTAGTGTGACACTGAATAATTTCCCTAGACCCGCTGTCTATTTCTACATCCCTTTTGGAAAAATTCCTGTTTTAGTCTTTTGCTCAGGATTAGCTGAGCTGTTTTGGATTTTTGTTTTAATGTTGAGTTGAAGGAAAATATTACATCACTTGGATATTAACTCATTTTCAGATATATGGTTTGTAAACATTTTCTCTCCTTAGGTTACATATTAGTGTTGATCTTTCTTTTTATGTGCAAAAACTCCTTCATTTGATATGGTCCCCGTTTTCCACATCGCCTTAGCCTTGGGTACATCTCTAGAAAAATCATTCCTAAGACAGATGCCAGAGCATTCCTTCCTACTAGGGCATTTCCTTCCAGTTTTGTTTATGACTTTTATGGTTTCAGACATTATATTTAAATCTTTAAATCAGTTGTCTACTTTTGTGTAAGGCAAGTCCACTGCCATTCTTCTGCATGTGGACGTCCTTTTCTCCATTAGCTCTACCTGTTGAACAGCAAATCCTTCTCCTAATGCACATTCCTGGCACCCTTGACAAAAATTATTTAACAATATATGCTTGGGTTTATTTTTTGAGCTCTCTATATGTTTGTTTTTATGACAGCACAATATCACCCCTTTACTATTTACTGTTATAGTTTATTGCACACACACACACACACACACATACACACACACATACACACATGCACACAGGGCCTTGTGCATGAAGGCAGGCACTTTTTCTGTTTCTGAACTGTAAATGCACATAATCTGAAATCAGAAAGTTATGTTTCCAACCTTTTAAAAATTCAATGGTCCTGGCTGCTTGATGTCTTTTGGATTCTGTGTACATTTTAGGGTTGTTCTCTCTATGTTTAAAGCTGCTGTTGGAATTGTGTAGATCATATTGGCAATGCAATCTTTTGAGCCTTGTGTAGTGGGAGAGGTGCAAACCCTTTCCATATACAGTCTTGTTAATGGCACAGTGAGTTTATAAGGGAAATAATCTATTCAACTGAAATAGTTTATTGATGGGATTGTAAGAGACAATTGAACTTGCGTTTTGGACTTGACCTTTGGAAATATTTATTTGTATGGGTTTGTTGAAACAGTGCTGACTTTGTCTTTGAACTGAGGGTTCCTTTAGAATATCACCCTGTTTGTTGAGGTAGCACAGGATTCTAGGAAAACACATTAACTGCTAATTTTTTTCTGTGCGGGTGGGACAGATTTGAAGAGAAGTGATCCTTAGACTACTGATGTCAGCTGGTTGAGTGGATGAGCAAGAGGTGATGTGTGACAGGAGAACCCGTGTGGGTACATGTGCAAGGAGAGCATGGGTACTGGGAATGAACTGTTAACTGCTTGTTCTGGTCCAACTCCGAACTGAGGGTCAGGGAACAGTGGTTAGGCAGTACAAAGGCCTCAAGAGAGCTACTTTCTAAGGGTCAGAAGCAACCTTCTGTACAACCACGGGACTTAGAGAGAAATTCAGAAACAGCTCATTTTTCTTCTTCTCTGGGTAAGCATCATTTTTTTTTTCTGGCACAAGGCCAGTTGCTTCCTTGAAAGACATTAGGCCCCAGACATGAGCTTGATAACAGATGCTCTTGTGACTTTTGTACTCCTAAGGATCTCGACCCACTGCTGTGGAAGACTGTAGGGAGCTTTGTTCCTAGAGGTTGTTTGTGAGGGCAGAGATATTTCCTGTACCAGGCTCTCTCAGGTTGACTCTGGTCTTGCATCTTTCCAGTAAGCTCATATCACCATCTATGAATGTGGTAACTTGGAGGTAGAGGGATAAAAGATCATCATTAAATACAGAGGCGAATACCAGCAGCAAACCACTGAACTGAGAATAGGACCCCGTTGAAGGAATCAGAGAAAGAACTGGAAGAGCTTGAAGGGGCTCGAGACCCCAAAAGTACAACAATGCCAAGCAACCAGAGCTTCCAGGGACTAAGCCACTACCTAAAGACTATACATGGACTGACCCTGGACTCTGACCTCATAGGTAGCAATGAATATCCTAGTAAGAGCACCAGTGGAAGGGGAAGCCCTGGGTCCTGCTAAGACTGAACCCCCAGTGAACTAGACTGTTGGGGGGAGGGCGGCAATGGGGGGAGGGTGGGGAGGGGAACACCGATAAGAAAGGGGAGGGGGGAGGGGGATGTTTGCCCGGAAACTGGGAAAGGGAATAACACTCGAAATGTATATAAGAAATACTCAAGTTAATAATAAAAAAAAAAAGATCATCATTTGCAAATACCTTTGTCTGCAGTGCACTGTTCCTTGTTATTTGTTAGAAATGATAGTCATATTCTATTTTATCTGTGACTAATGACTTTTTACTTTCAGCTTTTGCTTTAGTCATGCTCTAATAGACACAGTTAAGGCATGGTGATATAGTTCACTAAACTTTTTTCTGTTGGTGACCCTGTTAACTCATAAGTTTGAAGACCCTGAGCTCATTTTAGATGTTCAATAGCATTTAGTCTTTCTCAGTTTACCACTTGCATCTTTCTTTTGCTTTTAAAATTTCTTGAATTTCTATTTATTGTATGTGCATGTGTATACGTACTATGGTGTATGTGTGTATTTATAAGTACACATGTACCATGCTGTGTGTGCATGAGGATATACACATTTACCATTAACACGGGTGTGTGTGTGTGTGTGTGTGTGTGTGTGTGTGTGTGTGTCTGCCATGTAACATGTACCATGTACTATGATATATGTGTAGGTTAGAGGACAACTTTTGGAAGTCGGTTCTTATACCGTGTGGGTTTCGGTGATCAGACTCAAGTCCCCAGACTTAGTGGCAGGGCCTTTACCTACTGAGTCATCTTCTGAGTTTGGTTGTGTTCCCTTTAAAGCCCTACAGCATTCTAGCTAGTTAGGGATATTAGTCTTTTTGAAAGCACATTACTGAGCATATTAGTTACTGTTCTATTGCTATGATAAAGTGTCATGACCAAGGCAACTGATATAAGGAAGCGTTTAAGTGAGGCTTGCTTATAATTCTAGGGAATTAGTCCCTGATCATCATGGCAGGAAGCAGTAAGGCATAGCACTGGAGTGGTAGTTGAAAGCTTTACATCCTGATATTTAGGCAGCAAGGATAGGGGAGGAGAATGAACTTTCAGAAACTCAAAGCCCACTCAAAGTAACATACCTCTTCCAACAAGGCTACACCTCTTTTTATCAAGGCCATACCCCTAATCCTTCCCAAACAGTTCCACTCCCTTGTAACTAAGCATTCTGGTCTATGAGTCAATGGGGGCCAGGCTCATTCAAACAACCACTGAGCCTGGATGAAAGCTCATTTGAATGTCAATTGTCTTTCGATTAATGATGATTAATGCACTTTTCTCTTTGTTTTTGTGAACCACTGAGTTTGTTCTAGTTAGTGTAGGGCATCCCTTTGCTTCTGGGGATACTTGGATTTGTTGCTGATCAGTGTGAAGAGACAAGGTGTTCAATTACTGTGTCAGACTCAGTCAGGGGAGCAGTGTTCCTGTGAGCATGGTAGGAGGAAGGAGTCTATTGTTGGAGTTAGGCATGGCTCTAGATCTGAAGGAGCTGTAAAGGAAAAGCCTGCAAGCAGGTAAGGGAGGTCAGAGAAAGCCATAGACTAGCTGGCCCCAAGTGGGCATGGTGTAAGGAAGCAAGTGGCCAAAGCAATTCCAAGAAGACTGGAGGGCACTCATGGAAGGGGCTGTGGGAAGCTTCTTCCCTAGAGGGTGCCGTTCAAGAGATTGGTCAGCAGGGTTAGCCGGAAGTAAGGAAGACAAGCATGATAGTGTTCATTTGTTCTTCACCTAGACAAAGTTATATTCTGTTATCATTTTCTTTTTATAAGGCAGGGTATTCCTATAAAGCACTGGCTAGCCTAGATCTTGATATGTTGACTATGCTGTCCTTGTCCTTACAAGGAGCCCCATGCCTCTGGTTCCCATGCTGGGATAGCAGATGTGTATTGCCATGTCTGGACCATAATTTTATTTTTGTTATTTGAAGATTGAACAGAGGCTGAAACAAATCCTCATGTAGATTGACTTACCTTCATGTAAAGCAGTCGGTTTTCAACCTGTGGGTCACAACCTCTTTGGCAAACCTTTATATCCAGAGCCACTTACATTATGATTTATAACAGTAGCAAAGCTATAGTTATGAAATAGCAACAAAACTAATTTTATGGTTGGAGGTCACCACCACATGAGGAGCGTATTAAAGGGTCACGGCAGAAAGGACGGGAAGCACTGATGTAAAGGGACAATGCAATGAAGAGGGAAGGTGTGAGGTACTTGGCGGTGCAGGTGGACATGGGAATGACGTTGTTGGTTCCTGCTTTGTCCACCTGCAGCCTGTTCTAGAGTCACATCTAAAAGAGTTCCAGTTTTCATATACAGACATACTAGTTCATCAGTTCACAGTGTCAGAATTTCACCCCTCACTCAAGTCAACATTGTTTCGAAAGTGCAAACATCAGGAACTTCAGGTCTAGCCTTGATATCTTCACCAAATGAAATCAAGTGTCAGGAGGAAATGTCCTCATATCTTTCAGGTTTGAGAGGCTGTTCTTTTGTGTTATTTTCATACTCATATAGCCACTGACACATATACTTGTTTAACTTTGTCTCCTCAAGACCCCTGCTTTATTATCAATAAAGCTTCTGTCTGCTCTTCGTTTTGGGTCTGCCATTCCCTAGCTCTGAGGCTGTTCGGATGCCCTGCCCACAATAGGTTTATTCACCAACACTCTGTTGTGGATATCAACAGAAAAACTTATGTGTATTCTGTATCTCCCTCATACTTCAATTAACATGATATTATACTATTGTGCTATAACTGCAGTCACACAGAAATATGTTTAATGGATTTGGCCACCTATTGGCAAATGCCTATGTCCATGTGAGGATCTCAGCATAGAGCCTGGCTTGGAGGAGTCCTTGGAGGAATTTTGATGGTGATCATTCATAGTGATCATGCTAGTAAGGTAATAATGGTCAGATTAATATATCCATGTACACACACCAGAGAGAGAGAGAGAGAGAGAGAGAGAGAGAGAGAGAGAGAGAGAGAGAGATACAGACAGAGGCAGAGAGAGACAGAGACAGAAAGAGAGAGAGACAGAGATACATAGAGAGAGAAACAGAGACAGAGACAGAGAGAGACAGAGAGAGAGACACACACACACAGAGAGAGAGAGAGAGAGAGAGAGAGAGAGAGAGAGAGAGAGAGACTTGCAGGGGTGGTTCCACTTGGATATGCCCCCTTTCCCATCCTTGTTACTTCAGACTCAACACACATGAAGCCAAGCTTACAATATTCAATCCCAAGCTCCGTGTTGCTCCTCATTTTATGGAGCAAGGATTATTAAATTTATTTAATTCATAAGAATTATAAAATATGTTCCTGGCTTGTGATGTGGTCTTTTTCTATACAACAAATACAACAAAAACAGACACAATCTAGAGGAATTGTCAAGCTAATTACACACCATCACCTCACCAACATGTCTTTCTGTAGTGAGAACATTTAAATCTTTTGTCAGTTTTGAAATATGCACTATTTTTATCATCAATGGTGACCATACTGTTTTATAGACCTCTGAAACCTTTTCTTCCTGTCTAATTGGAATTCGTACTCTTTGACGACTATGTCACCATCCCCCAGCCTCTACCCACCCCCAGGCTCTGGGAACCAGTACCTACTCTCTGCTTCTCAGAGTTCAAGGCTTTAGATTGCTTATTAAAGTGAGATCATGTGGTCCTTGGCTCTCTGTGCCTGGCTTATGTCACTTAGTTAATGCCCTCCAGGTTTGTCCATACTGTTCAAAACTCATTCAGTTTTAATGCTTCCAAGCCCCACCTCTTGCTGTCAGTGCCGGGACTGGAGTCTAGGCTCCAGGTCTCTTTACTCACTGTTGGGTCTGTAGGACCTGTCACATTTAAGAGAAGGGAAGACTGAAGTTGAGTAGTTGCTAAATTTGATGTCTATTCTCTCAACACATGCTGGCTGGCAGTTCTGAGAGAAAAGATTCTATGTGGAAACTAGAGTGGCTGTATGGGGCTTCAGAAATGACAGCTGTAAATCTGTGTTTCAAGAGAGCACCGAGTCGAGCATCTAGGTTTAAACACCCAGAATCCCTGTGTTCTGACAAGGAGGGCAGGCAGTTAGGAAGCATTAAGAGGCAATCGGTGGAGTTGTGAAGTCCAAGTTTTGTAATGCTTTTGGCACAAATCAGTTTTCAGTTGCACTGGGTACAATTCCTGATCCTGTTCCCTTCTGGACTCCCACATCAGCATAGGTGAGAGTACTGATACAGAATGGCCAGTGGTACAGGATGTCAGACTGAGCTCTCCTCTGATCACCCACATTGACAGTTTAAATTTGTTAGAGTCAAAGGATTACGTTGTCCTTTCAGAATCTCAGGGTGAGGGCTGTCTTTCATATCTATCAGCATGGTATAAGGTGAAATACGAAGCTACATTAGTCTCGTCCAAACTCTTTACAGGAGCAATAAATATTAGAATCCAAGGTATTTCCAAATTGCAACTTTGCATGTTTTTGAGTGGTCAGTATTTTCCAGTTTAGTTCAAAATTTAACTAGTTAGAAAAAATATCTAAATTGGAGAAAAGGCACACTTTGACTTGACTGACTCTAAAGTAATGTGCCCTCAGGTGGAGCAGAAGACTTAATTCATGCCACCGGAAGCCCGTGGAAGCTGAAGGCCATGGTTCCCGTGTACAGCAGCTTTTTATGTTATGTAGCGAATGTGAGAAATATGAACATGAGTAAGACCTGAAATGGTCATGTTTTTTGGGTTTGAGTATTTGCAACTTACTATCATGACTTCTGTTAACCCTTGCTAATGGATTAGTCTTTTCCTTTGCTTCTTGGGTATTTTTTCCTTTACCCTCTGTGTAATATTAGTACTTCAGAACCACGTACCTGCTTGCATGTTCTCCTCGCTCCTTCTCAGCCTTCATAAGCAGCACCTGGGCTTGGCCAGTGCAAAGAGCGAGAGGAGGAGTTCCTGATGACTGCTTACCAAGTAAGGTGGAATAGTGGGTGCAAGTGCATGCATAATTCCTCCACCCCTCTATCTCTTCTGGCTTCCTATCTCTCTAACCTTCTGCTGCCTTCCTACCGGACGACCCACAAAACCCATTGCTGTAATCACTCTTCTGTTTGCAGACACTACTTCTCATGTTGACATCTGCCCATTGTTTTCATTCCTGTTGCTACTAGAGCAGGAGCAGCTAGATTTTCTTACAAGTTTCCAGATATTCCTCACTTTAATTGTCCACTAGAATTTTCTCCTTCAGACTTCAAGTGTTTATTAGAACGATACTCCTGATGTAGTTTCTGTCCAATCTGAACCAATCACAATACACAACAAAACGTGGTAGTGCTTATTAAGTTTCCTTTGAAAGAATGGGTGGATTTTTTTTTGTCAGCATGACAATTATTTTATTTTTTTTTTTGTTTCTTTTTTTTTATTAACTTGAGTATTTCTTATATACATTTCGAGTGTTATTCCCTTTCCCGGTTTCCGGGCAAACATCCCCCTCCCCCCTCCCCTTCCTTATGGGTGTTCCCCTCCCAACCCTCCCCCCATTGCCGCCCTCCCCCCCAACAATCACGTTCACTGGGGGTTCAGTCTTAGCAGGACCCAGGGCTTTCCCTTCCACTGGTGCTCTTACTAGGATATTCATTGCTACCTATGGGGTCAGAGTCCAGGGTCAGTCCATGTATAGTCTTTAGGTAGTGGCTTAGTCCCTGGAAGCTCTGGTTGCTTGGCATTGTTGTACCTACGGGGTCTCGAGCCCTTTCAAGCTCTTCCAGTTCTTTCTCTGATTCCTTCAACGGGGGACCTATTCTCAGTTCAGTGGTTTGCTGCTGGCATTCGCCTCTGTATTTGCTGTATTCTGGCTGTGTCTCTCAGGAGAGATCTACATCCGGCTCCTGTCGGTCTGCACTTCTTTGCTTCATCCATCTTGTCTAATTGGGTGGCTGTATATGTATGGGCCACATGTGGGGCAGGCTCTGAATGGGTGTTCCTTCAGTCTCTGTTTTAATCTTTGCCTCTCCCTTCCCTGCCAAGGGTATTCTTTTTCCTCATTTAAAGAAGGAGTGAAGCATTCACATTTTGATCATCCGTCTTGAGTTTCGTTTGTTCTAGGGATCTAGGGTAATTCAAGCATTTGGGCTAATAGCCACTTATCAATGAGTGCATGCCATGTATGTCTTTCTGTGATTGGGTTAGCTCACTCAGGATGATATTTTCCAGTTCCAACCATTTGCCTACGAATTTCATAAACTCGTTGTTTTTGATAGCTGAGTAATATTCCATTGTGTAGATGTACCACATTTTCTGTATCCATTCCTCTGTTGAAGGGCATCTGGGTTCTTTCCAGTTTCTGGCTATTATAAATAAGGCTGCAATGAACATAGTGGAGCACGTGTCTCTTTTATATGTTGAGGCATCTTTTGGGTATATGCCCAAGAGAGGTATAGCTGGATCCTCAGGCAGTTCAATGTCCAATTTTCTGAGGAACCTCCAGACTGATTTCCAGAATGGTTTTACCAGTCTGCAATCCCACCAACAATGGAGGAGTGTTCCTCTTTCTCCACATTTTCGCCAGCATCTGCTGTCACCTGAGTTTTTGATCTTAGCCATTCTCACTGGTGTGAGGTGAAATCTCAGGGTTGTTTTGATTTGCATTTCCCTTATGACTAAAGATGTTGAACATTTCTTTAGGTGTTTCTCAGCCATTCGGCATTCCTCAGCTGTGAATTCTTTGTTTAGCTCTGAACCCCATTTTTTAATAGGGTTATTTGTTTCCCTGCGGTCTAACTTCTTGAGTTCTTTGTATATTTTGGATATAAGGCCTCTATCTGTTGTAGGATTGGTAAAGATCTTTTCCCAATCTGTTGGTTGCCGTTTTGTCCTAACCACAGTGTCCTTTGCCTTACAGAAGCTTTGCAGTTTTATGAGATGAATGGGTGGATTTTAACACCAATCTCACATCTCCTTGTGCATAGGCAAAGCAAGTGGCTTTCTTAGGCTGTGAAAACATCTCTGAGAAAACATAGCCAAATGAGGAGTCTTAACTAGTGTCTGGATAACTGTGTTATTTGAGACCTAAACTTCTCTTCATTATGTTTTTTCCCCAATGTATTTGGTTCTATCCTAGGTCTCTGGGCTATCCAGATTCTGGGTTCAAGTCTTCCAGGCAGTGTCAGAGGTGGGCTCCCTCTCATGGCATGAGTCTCAGGCTAGACTAGTTATCTGTTAGCCACCCCCACACTTTCTGTGCTACCTTTACCCCAGGACATCTTGTAGGCCATAGAAATTGTAGGTCAAAGGTTATGCGGCTAGATTGGTGACCTCATCCCTCCACTGGAAGTCTTGTCTGGTTACAGGATGGCCAGTTTAGGCTTTACATCCCCTACTGCTAGGAGCCTTAGCTAGGGTCATCTTGATAGATTCCATTTCTAGTCCCTGAGATGCCCGTCCCCCTATTCCAGTTGTTTCTTGAAGTAGTCTCTCCCTCCTTCCTCCTACCACCTGATCCCTCTTGTTCCCATTTCCCCCAACATCCTCTACCCATGGTACCTACTCTATTTCATCTTCCCAGGGAGATTCATATGAGCCTGCCTGAGCGCTTCTAGTTATGTAGGTTCTCTTGGTCTGTGGATGATAGGTAGCATGGTTATCCTTAATTTTACAGCTAATGTCCACTTAGGAGAACATACCACTTGTGTCTTTCTGGGCCTGGGTTATCTCACCCAGGATGACTTTTTTTCTAGTTCCATCCATTTTTTCTGAAAATTTCATGATGCTATTGTTTTTTTTTTTTATTAACTTGAGTATTTCTTATATACATTTTGAGTGTTATTCCCTTTCCCGGTTTCCGGGCAAACATCCCCCTAATCCCTCCCCCTCCCCTTCCTTATGGGTGTTCCCCTCCCAACCCTCCCCGCATTGCCACCCTCCCCCCAACAGTCTAGTTCACTTGGGGTTCAGTCTTGATGCTATTGTTTTTAATACCTGATATTTAATACTCCGTTGTGTAAGTGTACCACATTTTCTTTACCCATTCTTCAGTTGAGGGACATCTAGGTTGTTTCCAGTTTCTGGCTATTATGAATAAAGTGGCTATGAACATAGTTGAACAAGAGTCCTTGTGGTGCGATGGAGTGTCCTTTGGGTATATATACTCAGGAGTGGTATAGCTGGGTTTTGAGGTAGATTGATTCCAAATATTCTAGGAAATAGTCATATTGATTTCCAAAATGGCTGTACAAGTTTGCGGTCCCACCAGCGATGGAGGAGTGTCCCCTGGCTCCATATTCCCTGTTGCTTGTGTTTTTGATCTTAGGTATTCTGACAGGTGAAGGTAGATTCTTAGAGTCATTTTGACTTGAATTTCCCTGATGGCTAAGGATATTGGGCATTTCTTCAAGTGGCATTGAAATCGTGGGAGTGGCCAACCAATGCCACAAGTGGGGTCATTTTAGGGGGATGTTTCCTATGACTGGTAAATCTGGATCCTCCATGTAACAGAAGCCTGGAACCTTTGCTTCAGAATCCAAATATTCCCTATGACCATCAGATTTCACAATCTCCTGCCTTTCTGTAAACATGAAGTCATTATTTGTAAGAAATTTAAAGTAATACCTTGTGATATTATTAAAATAGCATCAGGTTTAGGTTGACCATATCTGTGAGAATAGAGGCAACACAAATTACATTCAGTGGGTTAGTAAAATGAAAAAAGAGAAAACCCGAAGAAGGGAGGGGATGGGGAGATGAGGATTAGAAGGGAGAGGGGAGGGGAAGGGAATGAATATGTTCAAAAGACATTGTATAAATGTATAAAGTTCTGAAAAATTAATAAAAATATTATATACATAAGGTTAAGAAAAACACCACTATGTTACCTTGTCTAATATGGAATGCTGCCAGGAGTTGGCGAGTTTCTTATTTACTTTTTAAAAGACTTCTAGAAGATTCATTTCCTTTTACTTTATGTGTGCGAGCATTTTGCCTGCGTGGATGTGCACCATACGTGTCCCTGATGCCTATGGCAATCAGAAGAGGGCACCGGATTCACAAGGACTGGAGTTAACAGATAGTCGTGAGCCTCTGTGTGTGTGTGTGTGTGTGCTGGGACGCGAACCCTGTTCTGTAAGAGCAGCAAGTGCTCTTAACCACTGAGCCGTCTCTCCGGCCTCTTGTTATTCTAAAAAGAAGTTATGGTTGGAATTCTTATTTCGAAGTTCCAGTTGGCTGAAATATTTCAGTAGCCAATGTCATGTTTAAGTAATTCCTCTTACAAGGGTGACTATTTATGCAGCTAACTATGTATGGACAGACAAATTACTCATTATAGTAGAAAATGTTTTCTTTCTTCCTTTTTACATTTAAGGAAAAAAATTGGTGTTGACTGGGTAGATTTTAACTATCAGAGCACTAGGGAGTTTTCGGGGTTCAGTGCATTCCACCTGGGCATTCAAACAGTCTCTCAGGATTTTAAACACTCCTGGTTATGAAAGCAAATTTTCATTTTTATTTTTCCAAGCTGTCTCCTTACATGTAGCACTGCAGAAAAAAAAATCACCATTCCGGCTTTGGCTGCCTGATTGCTTGAGAGTTAATTGGTTCAGCACCTGGGCAGGAAGCTCTTTTGGCAGAAACTCTATTTTCTTCAAGTTCTAGCTGTAAAGTTCTGGATGGTGAATTGTAATCAGGGGCTCATTTTTAAAAACTACAGAGCACGCAAGAGTACTAATGTGTGAGCTGAAGAAACTGCAGCGCACTCGTTAGGAATAAGGAAAGTTTTTAAACTGTAGCTTGGTATTAAACGTTCATATTTTGTACTGGGATTTAGGTCTAAGATCTGAACTACTCACTCAAACCAGATTAATTAATTTAGATATTTCCTTCTTGCTGCGAATTTCCCCCAAATAAATTATTTCATGCCTTTAGATAGGAACCAACTTTTTTTTTGGCCTTTTCAAAATATTAGTTTTTCTTTATTTTTGAGAATTTCAGATATGCATACAATCAAACACAATCATAGTTATCCCCAAATCCTCTTCAACGTGAACTCCTACCTTCATGTTCTTTTTTTTTTTTTAACCAGTAAGTCCAGTTAGTGCAGCTCATATATTCATGGATGTGGGGCCATCCACTGGAGCATGAGGAGTCTATCACTGGTTATACATTAAGAAAAAAATCTCCCCCAGTGGCTATGAACTGTGGATAGTTCCCCAGTAAGAGTAAGTTGTGGAGATAGGATAGGAGAGCACCTTCTGCATCTGTGCTAGAAGCTTGCTTGGATTATCTTGCTCAGACCTTAGGCAGATAGCCGTAGCTACTGTGAGTTCACAGTAGCCATGTCAAGTCTAGAAGTTTGCATTTCATAGCACCCTGAGTTAATTTTTTAAATTTTGTGTGTGCTTGTGCATGTGTACTTGTGTTCAGGTGCAGTGTCATGAGTGTGGAAATGTGGAGACAGAGGACAACTTAGGGGTTTTATTCCCATGTGGATCCTGGGAATAAAATTTAGATTTCAGTCCTGGAGACTGTAAAGACATCTCACAAGCCTGACTTCTGTGTATGGAGTGCTGAGTGTATATAACATTCTAAGACACTTCTACGCAACTGCTGACTTTCTACGCTAGAATGGGAGTTCTGCAATATTACTCGGTGTTAAAGTGAATTCTGCCTTTTTCACTAGCTCTAAAAATTAATCTATGTTCTCTCTGTCTTTCATCTCCTTTGCCTCTAATGCTCCTAAATTGATTGACTAGAGATAACATAGGAATATTGACTAGTGTATTTTTAAAAATTTTTATTGATTATTTGTGAATTTCATATGCTATACCTCAATCCCACTCACCTGCCTGCCCCTTCATATCTGCCTTCATATTTGTTCTCTGCTCTTGCGACTTCCCCCACAAAGAAAACATCGTCGCCATCATCGTCATCGTCGTCGTCATCATCATCATCGTCATCATCATCAACAACAACAACAACAACAGCAGCAGCAAAAGCAGCAAACATCTTGTTGTGGAAGCTGCAGCTTGCCACAGTGTGTCACAGAGTATATTTACCCCTTTGTCCAAGTAAGACATCTTTACTTGCTAATGTTCATTGCAGTAAGTCATTTGTCTGGTTCAAGGCTTCTGGCTTCTGCTACACAATCCATACTGGATTTTCACTGGGACCCCTCTTGGATATCCACCCTGTTGTCCTCTGTCATGGAGGTCTTACAGCTTTGGATCTGCGGGATGGGCCCCATCAGCTCTCCAGCAGTTCATAGATGGGATGGATGCTGTGGAAGGCCAACTCAAAGCCTGAATCTGGGCTTGGGTGGTAGATGACTTGGTCAGCTTGTCAGCTCTCCCTCACCCATACCACCAGGGCTAGCTCTCTAGTACTGTCCCAGCTAGCTCACCCAGTGCTGCAGCTAGCAAGGGGCAGGACCAGCTCCCTTGCTCTCATGCCCTTAGGGCCAGCTCACTCATATCCAGGCCACCATGGCCAGCTCTACTGTGCTGCCCAGGTGAGATGCAGGGCCCACTCCCAGGTTGGGAGGCTATGAAGCCAATGAGTGAGGTTAGCTCTGCATAGCATTGGAACATCACCATGGTCCCCGGTGGGAGCTCAGACTAAGGATGTCTGCATGGCCTTTGGTGGTAACATGGGCCACAGACATTGACACAGACCCCTGCTTCTTCATGGCCATGGATCCAGATGTGGCTTCACCATGGCCTCAGAAGCTACTAGCATCAGGTTGTTCCTCACTACCCTCAAGACTCTAGTTCTGCCTCTTGTCACAGTGCTTCTCTATCTCTCCAGTCCATCCACCACCTACCTGCACATTGTAGTGTGTGGGCAGACCGTAAGACAGGCAGGCCTCTGGATGTTTTCCCCACATCCATGGCTCATGGTGGGTAGGCAGGCCTCTTTGACTAGTGCATTTCAAATATGGTCACTCATGCTTCTCAACATCTTGGGTGCTGTTGTCCTATTTTTATACAATTACTATATTAATTTATGATGACACATGTTCTATACGATGGCAGTGTTCAGGCCAAGTTCTCTCCCACTTCAACAAGATGGGAGAGGGGGCTGATGGCTAGCCCAGGTGCAAGCAGAACTGCAGGACGGGGACTTGAACACAAGGCTATGCTGGACTCTGCCTTGGGATTCTGGGCTCTAGAAACAGGACATGGGGTTCCTTCGGCTAATGAGCTGCACTCACAGAGTGCTTTATTGCTTCAGGATGGAGAGCTCATGAAGCCGGCTTTCAGGACAACTGTGTGCTTATACAAATGGAAGACAACTGCCTGAGGTAGTTCACTGTCTCGAAATTCATTGTGCACTCAATGTCGTCTATGGGCAAAGTGCATTATAAACTCACAGAGGACTGACTCTTACTACTGTAGTTCAGTAGGGTCACTTGCCCCAGCAGCTGTGAGGTGCCTCATTCTCACCTCCTGTGTGCAGCTCTCATCGCACTGCTTTCCTTCCTATGCCAAGGGCATGTGTCATTCTGAATGGTGACGTTCCGGCTTTACTTTGTTTTAGAGTTTTGCTGTAGACTGATTCCAAAAGCCACATTTAATTTCTCATATTAGAACTTCATATAAATGAACCATGCATGTATAGTGTTTCTTTTTAGATATTTATGTTTTGTAAATATTTATATATATTTAAGGCACGTAAGATGATGTTTGGTATACATATAGCTAATGAAATAATTGCAGGGAAGCAAATTAACATAGTCATCTCCTCCCAGAGCTAAGATTCTTTTCTCTCCTCCCTCCAGCTTACTTCCCCGCTCCCCTTCCTTCCTTCCTTTCTTCCTTCCTTCCTTCCTTCCTTTTTTCTTTCCTTTTTTCTTACTTTCCTTCCTTCCTTTTTTCTTTCCTTCCTTCCTTCCTTTTTTCTTTCCTTCCTTCCTTCCTTTTTTCTTTCCTTCCTTCCTTCCTTCCTTCCTCCCTTCCTTCCTTCCTTCCTTTTTTCCTTCCTTCCTTCCTTCCTTCCTTCCTTCCTTCCTTCCATCCATCCTTCCCTCCTTCTCTTCCTTCTCCATCTCAGTGAAAACTGAAATCCGTTTTGGGGAAAGTTCTTAGTATAGCTAGACACGCATCTGTGTCTAGCTTTCCACCCTTCATGATTACAGTGTTATTTTTGGTTGTTTTCTGTTCAATGCTATGCTCAATGATTCTCTCTTGCTGCGGCTTGGAGCTGAAATCCACTCATTCTTACTAATATGCATTTCTTTTCTGAATAGACCTTAACTTACCTGTCCTTTTTTGCTGATCACAACCTTTTCTGAGAGAAGGTAAGTGGAAAGGACCTATTCAGGAAAGGAACTATGGAAGGACGGATGAGAACACTTCTCACACCTGACCGTGTTTATCTTGGTATAGAATTTATTAGTTTTTTTCAACTTGACAGAAACTAGTCACATGGGAAGAGGGCACTTCATTTGGAAATTGTCTCCACCTGGTTGGCCTGGGAACATGTCTGTGAGATTCTTTTTTAAAAAGTAATTATTAATGTGGGGGGACCAACCCACCGTGGGGAGGTGGTCTGGAGTTGTGTTAAAAAAAGCAAGCTGAACAAACCATCGGCAGTAAACAGTGTTCCTCTACTGTATCTGCTCCAGTTCCTACGACTAGGCTCCTGTCAGGGTTCCTGTCAAGCCTTGGCGTCCCTCAGTAATGGAGGTAATCCAAATCAACTTGGTCCTTCTCTAAGTTGCTCTTGGCTCTGTCTATCCCAGCAACTGGAAGCAGTTGGGAATAGTTTTTTCCCTTTGACGTTCCAAGGCATTGTTCTGAAGTCTGAGGTGATGGGGTGGAGAATTTGATGCTAGTTAAGATCTTTGTCCGTTAGTGGAGACCCATGTTACTCGGGAGCCTGTGCTCTTCCCTTTTACCACAGGGTTCCGAGCTTTCACGATGACATACTTGGGTGGATGGGTTTATTTTCATCTATCATGGTGGTCACAAGGCTTTCTAAATTTGGGAACTTCTCTTTTGGCTCAGGAAAGTTTTCTTCAATGATTCCCTTTCTCTCTGTCCCCTCCTTCTGAGGTGGTTATTATTTGGACGGATGGCGGACGTCCAAGGACATTCCTCACATTGCTTCTTCTTTTCCTTTATCTTCTATCTTTGGATCGTTTTGAGGTGCTTCTGATTTTTCTCAAAATTTCCTACCAAGTTTTAATTTTTCATTTGTATTACTGGGCTGTTAATTTCCAAAACATGCTTACTCATTATGTGAATATTTCTTTCAAAAAAATTAGTGACCTGTTCTCTTTTAATACGTTTAATATCTTTTCAATGACATCACTCTGGTTTCATCCCCTCTTTTCTTTCTTTCCAGGTCAGCACTGAACCCTTATTTTATTTTTATCATTTTTTTTGACAGGATGTCTTAGTCTCCCACGTAGCTTCAGGTAATCTTGAATTCCCACTCCTCTTCTTGCACTCATTAACCAAGAGCTGGGGCTGCATGGGGCACACATTGTGCCAACCTTGAGAGGTCCCTCTTCTTCCTGAACCCCCCATAGCTGACTGACAACTGTCTAGTGTAGGGCTCTGAAAAGCTAATGGACCCTGTGCTCCTGGGTGGATTTTACTGGTGGACTTCGCTGCAGAGGGACTTCTGGGTTGTTGGAAACCTTCATGCTAGTGTCTTCGGGCCTTTGTTCCTGATATGGTTGGATAACTCAGGGAGGCATATCCATCTTCAGGGTAGAATTCTGTGCCTGGAAGCTGATATCCTGGGAGCCAAGTAGAAACAAAAGATCAGGAATTTCTGTATTCAGAGTTTTGGAATTTACTGAAACTTCTTGTTCATGTCCCATATCATCTACTCTTAATTGCACCTGGAATTTTGAAGTTCAGAATTTTAAAGAACTCCATAAAGCAAAAAATCTAATATAATGTTGATATGAAGGGAGAGAAGGAGGCAACTACTTGCCAATTGATTACCTAATCCAAACTTTCAGGTTTTATGCCCCATCCCTGATGCTGTTCACCAGAAATACCAGATGTCCCCAGTTCTTGAGACTTTTGGGTGTCCTACATTAGACTGGATCAGACCTGATCAGTCAAGGGTTTCCAGCTGTCACAGTCCTTTCCCAGATGTGTATTGTCCCCATACCGGTCATCTGTGTGCATTCTGACCTCTGTTTCTTGTTGGTCTTACGTGTCATTTGCCTTCCCTCTCTTCTATCTCCTGCTTCTTCCTCCCCCCACTTTATCCTCCTCCTCTGCTTCAGTTTTCTATGCAGTAACAAAAAGGATCAACAAAGGTCATTCATGGACGAGAAAATAAAATTGTTGGCTTTTATTTTGACCAAACTTCAGAAAAGAGTTCCACAGCATTTTAGAGTTCCTGAATTTGTAGGGTTGAATAATATAGCATTTAACATGTTTTTTTTTTTATGATACTGAGGAGAATGGGGAAGCAAAGGAGAGAGGGGATAAACCTATAATTAGCCCGAATCTTAGAAATAAACAAAACTCAGTTATTGTTCTGTGCAGTGTTTCTGACATAGACGTTAAAATAAATGAGACGAAGATCCACTCTGGGCATAAGGAATGGCATTCACTGCTCAGTTCTCAAGTCTGAAAGGTAGGGTCGTAAAGGAAGAAAGTGTCCCGAGTGTCAAACACACAAAGCCTGCAGAATTTCAGCCGAGGGGTGAAGTGGAGGTGGAAGAAAGCAAACTCTGAGGTTGGAAGAGCAGTTCTGGATAAAAGAATAAGAAAGTTCTCTGGAGACCAAGTTAGAAGTAAGCCAAATTCTAACTTCTGTTCTTTTCCAAGTCGAGAGATGCTGCTGCGCATGCGCTCTGGACTGGATGGTTGAAAAGCCTTTCTTTGCCTGCCAACCCATCGCCTGCCTGGTTTAAAGATCAAGCTGTAGAAGAGATCCAGTTATGGGCTTTAAGAAGAAAGACAGAAAAGCAGCTAAGAAAAGAGGGAGCCAAGAAGGGTATAGTTTGTTTAAGTTAACAGTTGATAGGAAATAACCTCAATCCAGGTTTTGGCCGAGCTTACAGCTGGTGAAAGGAACAGGGCTAGTGTTGCCACTAGGGAGCTCCCGAGGAGGACTGTAGTGAGCCTGCTGGCTAAGAGCTTGAAGGCTTTCCCATAGCCTGCCTTTCTCTGAGTCCTGCTGGAGTGGAGTCAGTCTCACTTTTAGCTTTCTCAGGTGGCTGTGCCACCATATAAGCCAGGTGGCCATAGAATCCTGAGAGAGAGAGAGAGAGAGAGAGAGAGAGAGAGAGAGAGAGAGAGAGAGAGAGGAGAGAAACAGAGAGACAGAGAAAGAGACACAGAGAGACGAGAGAGAGAGAGAGAGAGAGACAGAGACAGAGACAGAGACAGAGAAAGAGACACAGAGAGACGAGAGAGAGGCACACACACACAGGCACACACGCGCGCGCATGCATACACACACACACACACACACACACACACACACACTGATTTTTATTTTATTCTCTGAAAAAGTAAAAAGAGAAATAACTCCTGAATATTTTTTTTGATGGGTAACTCTGTTGCTTTGGTTCAAGCCTTTTGCTGCCTCAGATGTCACCATGTTGTCTTAGATGATACTTTGTATTCAATGCCCCTTTTGATGCCTGACTAATTTCTTCTGTGCAATCTTATGAAGCTGTAGTAGACAAAGGTCTGCCATTTTCAGCATGCTGCAGTTTCCAGAAAGCCACATGTGGTGTTTGCTTTGTGATATCCAGAAAGGTAGCATTGGGACCTTCAAGAGGTCCCAATTTTCTTGTCTAAAATGACAAGAAAAATAACTTTGGCTGAGCATGTAAAAGTAGATTATGAGACAAATGACCCAGGTCTCTATGGCGACTCTTTCTATAGTTGATCAACATGATAGAATGCTTTTATAAAAAGTTTTAGCTGGGGGTTGGGGATTTAGCTCAGTGGTAGAGTGCTTGCCTAGCAAGCACAAGGCCCTGGGTTCGGTCCCCAGCTCCGAAAAAAAAGAAAAGGAAAAAAAAGTTTTAGCTGGTTTTCCTCACATCCTAGGATCAGAGACCATTCCCTTAGCAAATGATTCCTGAAGGTGACAAATAATGAAAACGAGGTCTTCCAAGTGACATTTGATCAGAGTCACAGTGTCACTGAGAGCATCTAGGTGTCTCAGCCTTGATGGTATAGCTAGAGTTTTCATTTCTTTTAAAGCCCAGTCATGCTGTGTGAATACATTTTCATTATATCCCAGGTGTGGGATATGGGGCCACTTCAGTTTGTCCACAGCCATTCACTGTGAATGTCTAGTTCTCTAGTGGGATGTGACTTCTGCCAGCTGCAGATGGCTTAATTCTGGGGAGCCTTGGAAGGCCAGCAGCAGCTGCTTCTCCCTCCTGCCTGCTGCCCCACCCCCACCCTGCTGCTGCTGCATTTGCTATTGCTAGACGGCTGGATTGCTGGATTGGACAGCAAAGATTGACTTTGCCCCAAGAAACACAATGGCCCTAATCATCGGGAAGTAGTCTGTTTTGTTGGCTGGAAGATGTCTAACCCCTTTCCCCTCTAACCTTCTTTGTTACCTTCCTAGCATTTGGTGGTCGGAAGGGATTAGGGTAGAATAAGACTGGAATATGGGAGGTAGAGGTATAAGAACATAATAAAATGCCCCTCCTCTTAAATAGCGCTAACACGATGGTGACTCTCTTATGGGCAGTTATCCTTGCATTAGAGTTGATTACAAACCACAGCTCACCATAATATTCCCTCAAGTTCTGAAAGAGTCCTCTGCATGACTGCTTCTTAACTCATATATTGTGACTTTAAAATGTGTTTGAAAATTAATACTTGAATGTAAAGGATCTATATTGAGAGGCAACAAGAAAGTATTCATGGAGATGCCATTTTTAGTGAGTAGAAAGGCCTTTAGTTAGGCTCTGGGATGAAGAATAAAGGATTTAAACAAACCTGCTTTGAGCTAGCTGTTGCTGATGGCTATGGCAGCTCCTGTCTTCTAGGTTTGGTTCAGCACTAGTAGGAAAGGAGAGCATTTCTAATGCTTCATGTATAGTGATGTATCTATGTGGATGGAAAGGTAAGGGACAGTGCTACATCCCATGGCTTCATTGATCCTTTGAGCTATTTTGATCTCAACCTTTGTACTGGGTAGAATCCATTCATCTGTATCTTTTAGGCCTTGGGACCGCTACCCTTGAAGTCTGAAGCAGCAGATATAACTCTAGCTCAAAGAAGTTAACAAACTTGGGATGAGGCTTTGATGTCTCACAGGACGGTGGTCACTCATGGTGCATGACGGGGATGCAAACTCCGGGACCCAGCAATCCTCCACACCCTTGATTCTAGGCAGCATAGATGAGTGGTTATGAAAACGATGTCTGTAATCCCGCTTTCTGAAATTTCAGTTCTAATTGACTTGTGCAGCTACTCTTATTTGCAATAATTTACTCCCTGGGAATTCCAGAAAATTCTAGGATTCAATCTAAATGTCTGTATATATCTAACACTTGTCACATATGGGTAGCACTTTAGTGCATTGCCTGGCATGTGGCAAGCATCTAGTAAATATTTTGTTATTTTTTTTCTAGATGAGACTGATGAACTTGAAAATGCACATCTTGATAAGTATAAGAGTTATTGGAAGAGATAGTGAAATCTTTCATAATAAACATTATGCACAAGCCAACAGCATTCTGGGAAACTTCCAGTCAACCATTCTGGACCAAATGCAGGTGATGGGAGAGGGTTGTAGGAACTTTCGTAGTTCCTTTCAGTCTACTTGTCCAATGACTTCTCTCTTGTGGATGCCCCACTCACTGATTATCTTTCACCGTTGTCCACTTACTGTTTCACTGGTTTCTTTTGATGGAGGAAAAAGGTTGGACTTTGAAGGAAGTATGTAAGCTTTTAGACAGACCTCCCTTTTCTCCAGAATCTAGCTAGCTCTAACAAGTGTTACATGCTTGTAGACTTTCATAATGGCTGTGGAATGGTTTGATTTACATGGATTGAATCTACTTTATGAATAAATTGTGTTCTAAAGGTTCATTTATAAATTAATTGGCTGGAGTTTTTTTTTAACTAATCTTTTCACAAATGTTTTAAGTCCAGTTTTAATGTTTAGACCATCCTGGTGGAGTGTACTTAATGGAATTTCTCGGTGACCACACACTGTATTCTAGGTTCTGGAAGCTGGAGGCCTGTGATGTGGATAGAGGGAGAAGTGGAAGGTTTCACCTTATATGGTACAATACTGACTCCATCAGAATTTCTAGAACATGCATTTTTGGGGGGTGACTGTCACATCATCTTTTGTGTATCCTTTAGAACTTCCCAGCACTCTTACTCAAGCTCTGAAACAGCAGTAGATTGCGGAATTAAGGTATTTAGCTTTTGCAAAACTTACGGAATGCCTGCACAACTTCCTAACCATAAAGTATTAGAGAGAAATATTAATAAATGTGTTATCAGACAAATAAAACAAGGGACCCCAAGAATTAAAACTTCCCCAGGAATCCCATACTGGAGGCCCGGAAATGTTGAAGCCCTGGTTCCAGGCATAGGAGAAACTTGCTTTTCAGGAAGCTTTTTCTCACAGTTGGATGAGTCAGACCATCTTCAGGAGTGGCTGGAGACAAGGCAGTGAGCCAGTGATGGCAGAGACCACTCACTGACCAGCAGCACTTGGCTGTACCTACCCCAGCCAATTTACCTTTACTCTAGGTAAAGGTAAATTTCAAGACAGTACACTGAAGATGGATTGGGGGGGGCACTGGACCCATTTATTTGTCCCCTTTCCTAACTAATGTGGCCACACTAAGTCAGCCTTTTATCTCTGCCTTTCATGGTGACTTGTTTTTTAAGTACTGAACTTCAGATGGATGGATGGATGGATGGATGGATGGATGATAGATGGATGATCCCAGTTTGTGACTGGCAGAGCCCAAGTTTTGACCCTAAAAGATCCAGGAATGCGGGGCTGTTTTGCAAATGTTGTAAATGTTCTGTGATCTTCAATTGAGTAGGAAGAAAAGTGTGATTCGGTTCCTTTCTTCTTTTTGAAAAACAGAAACGATGAAATCTCTTAATCTAGGCTTACAAACCGCGCTGTGTAATCATGAACAGGAAATCCGTTCTGGAGGACATCTCCGGGTCTTCTAGTTCAATATTAAAACCACCTGCTCTCCGTGAGTCTATAGTGGACCTCTATTAGGGCAGATATTTCTAGTTTTGCTAAAGCATATCCCCATGGTACTGAGAGGCAGGAAAAAAGTGAGCGCTCAGGTCGTAGTTAATAAGAAAGCTGAAAAAAAAATGAGAATGAACTACCTGTTTTTGTAATGTTGGAGAACTGGCCGTTTCCTATTCCTTCTTTAGTCTGGTCGTTTGTCTCTCATTGCTTCCTCTGAAGCAGTTTAACTGCCAGGATCCTTCTCAAATAGGCATGCATGAAATTCACCGCTCCTGTAGGGAAATCCAGGGAAAAGTTGATCGGAATGCTCTGTGGTCTTTGGCACTAATCCTCTGATTTCAGACTCTCCCCCACCCCCAAACTTCCTTCCTTTTATGATCTTAAACTCGCCGCGCTTAGTTGATTAATTTTCATGTAACTAAAACTTAGGCGTAGCGTGTGAGGATTTGGACGGCTGTTTTGTCCTCTTCCCCCTCCCCCCAATTGTATGTGTTTGGTATATGCATGTGATTCTGCAGGCGCATGCGCCCATTCCCGCCCAAGCAGAGGACAGAGCAGGACACTGGGCATCTTCCTCTGTCACTCTGCATTACAGGTTTGAGTGGAGTCTCTCCCTGAACCGGAAGTGTGTTGGTAAGGCTAGGCTAGGCTGATGGGCCGGAGAACCCTCAAGACCCGCCTGTCTCCACACGGGCCCAGCTCTGGGGTGCTTTATCTCAGGTGAATGCTGTGGGCTGATATTGTTGCCACATTGGAATACAAATATCCCTAGGAACAATTCAAAAAATCTGAGTCTCTTTAGCGTGAGGCTCTCTGAGACTGGCATTTCTGGGTATGTGTATCCCTCTGTAGCACTCTGCCCTGCAACAACAGCAACAGCAACAACAACAGCAACAATTGAAAATGTCCAAGTGGGGTTTGAGTGCTGCTCACAAGTCTCGATGTGTCTTGTTCTGGTTTATGGACGTACTTTTTATATTCATATCGTTTTCTATTTTCTGCCCTATCAGAGAAGCTGAAATCAACAAATGTATCCTATCAGAGCAGTTTTCTAGGAATACAAATGCATTTTCACTGTCTCTCATCCCCAGCCAGTTTCGAAGCCGTTGAAGAGCAATTTCTGTTCATTTCCTCAGGCTTCAGCCTCACCACCCTCTGGAGGCTTCATCTCGCTGCATTCAGTTTCATCAGCCATGTCTCAGATGATTAGCTTTGTCCCGTGCAAGGGCAGGGTGCTTGTATTACCCCCCATGCCTCTGTGAGCATAGGACGTGGGGGACGTCTCCACAGAGGCAGTACTGATGGTTGCAAGGAGCACACTGCCAACTCCTTTCTCTTGCCTTCTGCGTAGGTCTCTCACTGTGCTGTGTGCAAAATTCATTTAGCACTGACCTTTACATGCGACCTGACAGTAAAGTAGGATTTACATGGTGTGTGCTCAAGTTGGGTCTCTTTCTCCACTTGCATATCCTGCCTGAAGTGTGAGTCGCGGTCTCCAATTCCTTTTCCTGAGATCTGAACCAGGCTCTCAGATTCCTTTTCTCTGTGAAATTTATGTTCTGCTTGCTTCCTTGTTTCCACCCAAAGGCTGGAGACTTGGGCTGAGTAGGAAATACCTTTCAAAGCAGTGTTGCCCAGTCACATTGCCTGCTTGATGCTTGAAACCCATTTCTTTTTCTAAGCACTGAGAAAGGTGTATGGTGATAGGGGAAGGGGGAGGACGTACAGGGTTTTACTCTTATGGGAACTCAAAATCTTTTGGAATTCTTGGAAAGGGAGCTGATTTCTAACCCATTGGGAGCTGTGACAATGGCAGAAATACAAGAACTGGAGAGGATACATAAATGCTCCAACCCCAAGAACACTTCCTAACCCCATGGTAGAAATGCTCCCCTTTAAAAAGCTCTTTCCCAATTCACTCTCTCTAGTCTGCTCTTTCTGCTTCAAGGCTAGCTGCTTGGCTTACAAGAATGGGCCCTGAATCCATTGTTCCAAAAAGCTGAGTGGGAAACCCTCAGGGAATTGGGAAGAAGGGAAGGAGTTGTCCTATCTCAGGCAGTTTGTCCTATGTCCTCTGAAGATGCTGACCCCTTATGACTGCTTCTAGATTCTTGGACCCTTTGCCTTCCTTTATCCCTTTGGACCTAGGGATGGTGGCTGCCCTTCTGTTGTTACCCCCAGTAGCTTCTCATTGCCCATTTGCATGGCTGTGTGATTGGTCCCACTGTGAAGAACTCTTTCATATCTTAAGTATCCTAGAATGAACTTTCTTTTACACTCTTTTATAGGACCCTGACTCACATAATTCCTCTTTGACAGTTGGGTTAGTAAGCTTTCCCCTGACAAAGTGAAATACATCACAGAAAGGACAGGCCTGTGTTCACACCAAAGAATTAATGATTCATCATGTTTTGAGGATTCTAGGACTCTTAGTTCAGAGGTTTGAAGTGAGGAGAGGGAACACAGTGCAGGTGAGGGAGTGGGTAGCTACAGAAACTGTGTGATCCTGTGGTAGCTCTGACATAGTGAAGAGGAACAGAGGGTGGGTGCCTGCTGTTCCTGCTTCTCAACCTAAAATCTTTTCTCAGTAACATCGTCCAACCGGACACAGCTCTTTTCAGAAGTGCTCCTGTCTCAGCCTTTAAACAAGGAACTTCTATGCTTTTCTCAAGGGCATATAGTTGGCAAGCATCAAAGCGGGACATGAACCCAAATAGTTTGTCTTTCTAACTACTCAGTGTGTGTCCTTAACTCTGAGTAGACATCAGTGGCCTTCGTGTGTCCAGGCTATGAAGTTAATGGAGAAACCATCCCTTTGGCAGCAATCTTAGGACCTCAAGCATTTAAACCTGGCTACGTCTGAGTGTTCAGAAATCCATGAAAACTTACAACAAAACAACAAAACCCCAAAGTTAGAATCTGTCATCTATTTTCAAATACTCCTTGGGGACGTTATTTATCATTTTGTAATTGTGATAACTTCTTGTAAAGGGACTTAGGGAAGGAACCTGAAGCCACAGAAAATCCCCAGGCCAGATAAGACCTGTGAGAAAGTAACAACAGCTTTCACACTCACCAACAACCAAACTAGTTATGGAATCAGACACCCAGAACAGAAAACTCTTTACCCTACCAGTAACCCTGTACACTACTTAAACACCACACTCATGTATTGTCCACTGTTTTCTAGCCACGTCGTACCAAGAAAGACTGTGTTGAAGAAGTTGTTGTGTTGAAGAGGCGGCATTAAGTTTAATGCACAGGGAATACTTCTGGGCAGATCTTTAGCATAAACTTCAGGTCATAATCTTGCAGACTGGTGTTGTGATTTGAGTCAGTAGTCAAGTGACTCACACTTTGCTAGGGAACACAGTGCTCATTCCTATGGTTTAAAGGCTGCCTGGCTTCCATGTCTGTTTCTTCTGAATGCTCACATCACGGTGAGATGAGCCGAGCACAGGTCTCTAATGTGTCCCACACACCTCCCAGCCCATCAGTGCTGCAAAGAACGAGAGTGGGAGATTAAGCCACAGCTGGGGCAGACTTCTCCAGGCCGGAGTTCAAAGGTGATGTACAAAGCATGCTTAGTTCAAGAATGGCGAAGCTGCTGTTTAATTTGAGCTGAAGCTTGATGATTCGTGAACCAGAAAATTTATTAGCTGTAGCAGGCAGCGAGTCTTCCGCGAGATCGAAATCTCCGACGTGTTTTAAAGACAGCAGCTGCTTTATTAATTTAGTCAATCTATGTGACTTTTAATTACACGTCAGCCTTCCAGATGATCTTAAAACGATCTGTGCACAAGATAAGGAATAATTGCCATGGTCATTGTTTTTAATTTTTTTAAAGCGCACTTATTTATCACGGACCAGATGTACTCTTGGGACTTCCTTACTGAATGCCTAGCTGCTTTGAGAAAGGCCTTTCCACTTCAGTATTACTAAAGCCATAGCCTGGAAGATTTACAAATGAGTAGATAAAACAAAACAAAACAAAACAAAACAAAACAAAACAAAACAAAACAAAACAAAACAAAAAGCTCATGGGCGCTGGGGAGATCGCCTAGTGGTTAAGCGGTTCCCAGAGGACATGAGTTCACTTCCCATCATCCACATCTAGTGGCTCATAAGCACCTGTAACTCTGGTTCCAAGCCACCTGACGCCCTCTACTGGTCTCTTTCAACATTTACACTCATGTGCATACAAACACATGAAATAAAAATAAATCTTTCTTGTTTTAAGTTCATGTCCAGTTGAGAACACAAATTCTCCTTAGCAGTAACTGGGTAACTTGCTAATATACTTAATAAAGATATATTTTGTAACAGCAATTTTCACAAGGTTAACAATGCAGAAGAACCATGGAGCTCTGTTCTCACAGAAAATCATGCACTTCATTGTTTTTAAGTGAATTCATTTAGCCAGCTCCTAGGACTATTTTCTTTATCTTGTACCCAATATAGCAGAGTATCACTATACTGTAAAATTTCTTTGGTACAGTGGACTATGATAAGGTCAAATCTAGAAAAAGAGCTTCTGATCTAGATATTGCTTTGTAATTCTTATCACTCCTGTCACCTTGGGTTCTCTCTGCTCGTGTGGGTTTCCTACCTAGCTCTTATAGAATTGGGATTTTACTAATGTCCTCTTGTGATTCAGTTTATTTTTTTAAAAAAAATGTAGGCGTTTATACTCACATTTTACTCATTTTCACACGGATCGAAATATTCACCTAGTTAAGACTGATAGCAGATTATTTGTGCTCCATTGGTACCTGTGGAAAGCAAGATTCAGTTCCAGGTGAATGTGAATTATTGACATGAACATAGCCATGGAAAGGATCTCTCAGACCCACAAGAGTGGCAAGACCTTCCCCTGGTCCAAATATGGATGTAGCCAGTGTGTGCAGAAAATACTATTGCTTCTTCCTCCCTGATTATTGTAGCCTGATGGAGAATAGCTACCAAATGAGCTAACCCACCTCTTATCCATCTGTGTACAATAAGTCTGTGTCTCCACTCAGCTGCACACATGTAAATGCACCGAGTTTCCAGGCTACTGGTGCATCTCCGTCAGATGCTTCCTATCCAGGTCTTCTGTGGGTATGTCTGTCATGACTTCATTACCCATTACCCCCATCAGGAGGTCAAATCCAAAGCCACAAGGCTGAGGCAGGTACTGTTAATGTCTCTCTGACTGTCTATCTATCTAGTTAGCAGAACAGCCTCTGTTTACCTTAATGTATATAAAGAAAGGACATTCCCTAACTTATGCAGATATTCAGCATGGAAAGGCTAGCTGCAGGCTCTACCTGGAAAAATCAAGGCCCCAGAGAGAGAATTGCACAGGGGAGACTTATTGGTCCCCAGCTCACAGCTACAGATGTTCCCTGGAGAACAGGCTGGCCTAGAAGTACATTTCATGATCTAAGACATTGGTCTATGTAGAAATAATCCCAGTAAATATGAGCAGCAGGAAGGCTTAGGCCAGAGTCCATGCCCCTCAAACTGTAAAACGCCATGGTCACACAATGAGTGACAGGCAGTATTCAGGTCTCTAGCAATGTCTGTCCTGCAGATCTCTGATCTCTGAGCATCAACAATGTGGGTTATTTTCAAGTAAGAATATATATATATATATATATATATATATATATATATATATTCATGTGTGTGCATGCTTAGGTGAATGCAGGTACCCTCAGAAGACATCGTCTTCTTCCTTTCCCCTCTGTGTATAGCTCCATTAAATTCCATTAAATATTTTCCATAATGCTGCTTAGTGGTCATGCATTGCTTTAGTTCATGCTTAGTTTGAGAGGTGCTTATTTTTCCATAAGCTCTGAAGAGTAGTCTGACAGGATATAGCAATTTAGTGTATTAGTCAGGTTTTTCAGCCCTGTGACCAAGTATCTGACAGAAATAGTTTGAAGGAGAAAACATTTCTTCTGGTTCATGGTTTCAGTTGATGGTCAGCTGGCTTTGCTTTTTCCTGAGCTGTGGTGAAATAGATCATCACTGCAGAAGTATGTGGCTAGAAACAAATATATTTGCCTCATAGAAGCCAGGAGGGAAGGGGAGAGAGAACAGAGAGATGATATATCTCTCCAAAGCATGGTCCCAGTGATGTATTTCTTCCTCCTACATGGCCCCACCTCCTATTTTCCATCATCTTCTTATAATACTAACAAATTTTGTGCCCATCGTGGGAATAAGAATTATTCAGGTTGGATCCTTCGTGACCTAATGCTCTTTCAAGATCTACCAATGGACAGCCAAGCTTTTACTACACAAAAGTGTGGGGGACATTTCATATCAAAACCAACACATCTAGATTATGAGTTATTATATTTCTGCTAAGCACCATGTTACTCTGAGTGGTTTGCCTTGTAAGTAAGTTGGTGGTTCTTTTGTGCAGCCTTCGATATCCATTCCTTGTTCTGGACTAGCAGAAGTTTAACTATAATATGACACGGGTAAGTTTTTATTCCCTTGGCCATGACTATTTCTTGGAGTTCTACATATATCCATCACTTAGATGTTTATATTTTTCCCCAGGCTTTGGCAAGTCTTTAAAATATATTGTGTTTTTATTTATTCTTTGAAAAGTTTAGATATTGACAAAATGCACTCCGGTTTCATCTTAATTATATCTAACCACCCTTGCCTCACTCCAGTTGCCCCAGTACCCCAAACCCTGCCTCTATCCCCCTTTTTGTTATGAATCACCCCTTGGTCCAGTTAGTGGTGCTCATGTTTGTATGGGTGTGGGGCTATCCCCCGAGGCATCAATAGTCATGTTCCTAAAGGGGAGTGGCTCTCCTTTCTTGGCACTTAGGAACTTTCAATAGCTTATATTCCAATGGTAGGGTCTTAGGGGCCATCTCATATTCACGTTGGAATCCTGTCTGGCTTGATCCTGTACAGGTCTTGTATAGCTAACCACGGCTGCTTTGAATTGTGTGGGGCAGCTCTCTTGTGTAGAAGTCAACATTTTACTGTTTTCCTCTTCATCTACTGGCTTTTAATTTTTCCTACCAAATCTTCCTTCCTGTTCCCTGAGCCTTAGGTGGGGAGAGGTTAGAGTAGGTGATTCATCCACAGATGAGCACGTAGTACTTACACATGCTTGGCACTTTGAACAGTTACTGGCCCACTGCAATATGACTCTTCTGACGATGTTAAGAGCAACATAAATCTCTTGGTGTAATCATAATATTTAGAAGGCCACTTGACAGCTTGACTATTTAATACAACAACAGCATATTCCCCTCTAGGGCCTATGATCTTCCAAGTTAGAGGCTTTTGATCAGATTTATAATATCAAACATGAAATATTCTTTGCAGAACAGGTAACATATCCAAACAGACAGTGGTTTGTTATCACTTTATCATTCATGCCACACTTACACCACTGAACACATTCTATCAAGTGAGTCAGTGGTGCAGCAGTCACATTTCTGGGTAAGGCTATTAATATTAATGCCTTTTCTCCTCCAAGCAGTCCACATAGTACCTTCTGTCACCATGTAAGTTAGCCAGTAGGGAGAGAGTTTCTAGGTCAGTACAGCGTTGATTTCTCTGTGTCCTACATCCAAAGTAAGTACCTTCTTCAGCAATAGAATCTTACCATCTAGTTATGACGGGCCACAAAAAGCAGCAACGATAGTTCTGTGTTGTTTTGGGTCCTTTGGTTCTTTCCTGGTCAAAACATTAATAAAGAGATTTTCTATGTCTGGAACTATTTTCATTTTATGTCTTCTGAGAGTAGCACTGTCCAACCATGAAGGATACTTTTATTCAAACTATTTTTAATTAGCTTAAAAACAACAGTAACTTTTCATAAGGCTTCTTATGCACTCCTAATTTGGGTTAACACACCTCTTACCACCTGACTTAGAGAATTATTTTATCATTATTTCACTGAACAAGCTTTCCTTTCCATTGGTCAGAACCTCTACTTCTGTGGTGGTTTGTATATGCTTGGCTAAGGGAGTAGCACTATTAGGAGGTGTGGACTTGTTGGAGTAGGTGTGACCTTGTTGGAGGAAGTGTGTCACTGTGGGGTCGGCTTTCCTCCTTGAGACCTTTCTCCTTGCTGCCTAGAAGACAGACTGATCCTGGCTTCCTTTGGATGAAGATGTAGAACTCTCAGAACCTCTTATCCTGTCTAGATGCTGCTATGCTCCTGCCTTGATGATAACAAACTGAACCTTTAAACCTGGAAGCTAGCCCCAATTAAATGTTCTTTATAAGAGTTGCCTTGGTTATGGTGCTCGTTGATAGCAGTAAAACCCTATCTAAGAATATTTCCTTATCTAGACCTATTATTTTTTTAAAAGATTTATTTATTTATACGAATACACTAGAGGGCATCAGATCCCGTTACAGATGGTTGTGAGCCACCATGTGGTTGCTGGGAATTGAACTCAGGACCTCTGGAAGAGCAGTCAGTGCTCTCAGCTGCTGGGCCATCATACCAGTCCTAGACCTATTATTCTTAAGGTTGGTATCTTAATTGTATCCTGGAGGTCCTGCATATTGTGAGTGCATTTAAATTTTTTTAATTAAACATAGTTACTATATAAACATGATTCTTCATTGAAATTGTTTTCTATCTGTGAATTCTTTCTTCAACTCAATTTAATCTGTGAGGCTTTTACTTGATTTATTAAGCTTTTTTTTCATATTTTTTTATTAACTTGAGTATTTCTTATATACATTTCAAGTGTTATTCCCTTTCCCGGTTTCCGGGCAAACATCCCCCTCCCCCCTCCCCTTCCTTATGGGTGTTCCCCTCCCAACCCTCCCCCCATTGCCGCCCTCCCCCCAAGTCTAGTTCACTGGGGGTTCAGTCTTAGCAGGACCCAGGGCTTCCCCTTCCACTGGTGCTCTTACTAGAATATTCATTGCTATCTATGGGGTCAGAGTCCAGGGTCAGTCCATGTATAGTCTTTAGGCAGTGGCTTAGTCCCTGGAAGCTCTGGTTGCTTGACATTGTTGTACTTTTGGGTTCTCGAGCCCCTTCAAGCTCTTCCAGTTCTTTCTCTGATTCCTTCAACGGGGGACCTATTCTCAGTTCAGTGGTTTGCTGCTGGCATTCGCCTCTGTATTTGCTGTATTTTGGCTGTGTCTCTCAGGAGCGATCTACATCCGGCTCCTGTTGGTCTGCACTTCTTTGCTTCATCCATCTTGTCTAATTGGGTGGCTGTATATGTATGGGCCACATGTGGGGCAGGCTCTGAATGGGTGTTCCTTCAGTCTCTTTAATCTTTGCCTCTCCCTTCCCTGCCAAGGGTATTCTTTTTCCTCATTTAAAGAAGGAGTGAAGCATTCACATTTTGATCATCTGTCTTGAGTTTCGTTTGTTCTAGGGATCTAGGGTAATTCAAGCATTTGGGCTAATAGCCACTTATCAATGAGTGCATACCATGTATGTCTTTCTGTGATTGGGTTAGCTCACTCAGGATGCTATTTTCCAGTTCCAACCATTTGCCTACGAATTTCATAAACTCGTTGTTTTTGATAGCTGAGTAATATTCCATTGTGTAGATGTACCACATTTTCTGTATCCATTCCTCTGTTGAAGGGCATCTGGGTTGTTTCCATTTTCTGGCTATTATAAATAAGGCTGCGATGAACATAGTGGAGCACGTGTCTCTTTTATATGTTGAGGCATCTTTTGGGTATATGCCCAAGAGAGGTATAGCTGGATCCTCAGGCAGTTCAATGTCCAATTTTCTGAGGAACCTCCAGACTGATTTCCAGAATGGTTTTACCAGTCTGCAATCCCACCAACAATGGAGGAGTGTTCCTCTTTCTCCACATTTTCGCCAGCATCTGCTGTCACCTGAGTTTTTGATCTTAGCCATTCTCACTGGTGTGAGGTGAAATCTCAGGGTTGTTTTGATTTGCATTTCCCTTATGACTAAAGATGTTGAACATTTCTTTAGGTGTTTCTCAGCCATTCGGCATTCCTCAGCTGTGAATTCTTTGTTTAGCTCTGAACCCCATTTTTTAATAGGGTTATTTGTTTCCTTGCGGTCTAACTTCTTGAGTTCTTTGTATATTTTGGATATAAGGCCTCTATCTGTTGTAGGATTGGTAAAGATCTTTTCCCAATCTGTTGGTTGCCGTTTTGTCCTAACCACAGTGTCCTTTGCCTTACAGAAGCTTTGCAGTTTTATGAGATCCCATTTGTCGATTCTTGATCTTAGAGCATAAGCCATTGGTGTTTTGTTCAGGAAATTTTTTCCAGTGCCCATGTGTTCCAGATGCTTCCCTAGTTTTTCTTCTATTAGTTTGAGTGTGTCTGGTTTGACGTGGAGGTCCTTGATCCACTTGGACTTAAGCTTTGTACAGGGTGATAAGGATGGATCGATCTGCATTCTTCTACATGTTGACCTCCAGTTGAACCAGCACCTTTTGCTGAAAATGCTATCTTTTTTCCATTGGATGGTTTTGGCTCCTTTGTCAAAAATCAAGTGACCATAGGTGTGTGGGTTCATTTCTGGGTCTTCAATTCTATTCCATTGGTCTATCTGTCTGTCTCTGTACCAATACCATGCAGTTTTTATCACTATTGCTCTGTAATACTGCTTGAGTTCAGGGATAGTGATTCCCCCTGAAGTCCTTTTATTGTTGAGGATAGCTTTAGCTATCCTGGGTTTTTTGTTATTCCAGATGAATTTGCAAATTGTTCTGTCTAACTCTTTGAAGAATTGGATTGGTATTTTGATGGGGATTGCATTGAATCTGTAGATTGCTTTTGGTAAAATGGCCATTTTTACTATATTAATCCTGCCAATCCATGAGCATGGGAGATCTTTCCATCTTCTGAGGTCTTCTTCAATTTCTTTCCTCAGTGTCTTGAAGTTCTTATTGTACAGCTCTTTTACTTGCTTGGTTAAAGTCACACCGAGGTACTTTGTATTATTTGGGTCTATTATGAAGGGTGTCGTTTCCCTAATTTCTTTCTCGGCTTGTTTCTCTTTTGTATAGAGGAAGGCAACTGATTTATTTGAGTTAATTTTATACCCAGCCACTTTGCTGAAGTTGTTTATCAGCTTTAGTAGTTCTCTGGTGGAACTTTTGGGATCACTTAAATATACTATCATGTCATCTGCAAATAGTGATATTTTGACCTCTTCTTTTCCGATCTGTATCCCCTTGATCTCCTTTTGTTGTCTGATTGCTCTGGCTAGAACTTCAAGAACTATATTGAATAAGTAGGGAGAGAGTGGGCAGCCTTGTCTAGTCCCTGATTTTAGTGGGATTGCTTCAAGTTTCTCTCCATTTAGTTTAATGTTAGCAACTGGTTTGCTGTATATGGCTTTTACTATGTTTAGGTATGGGCCTTGAATTCCTATTCTTTCCAGGACTTTTATCATGAAGGGGTGTTGAATTTTGTCAAATGCTTTCTCAGCGTCTAATGAAATGATCATGTGGTTCTGTTCTTTCAGTTTGTTTATATAATGGATCACGTTGATGGTTTTCCGTATATTAAACCATCCCTGAATGCCTGGGATGAAGCCTACTTGATCATGGTGGATGATTGTTTTGATGTGCTCTTGAATTCGGTTTGCCAGAATTTTATTGAGTATTTTTGCGTCGATATTCATAAGGGAAATTGGTCTGAAGTTCTCTTTCTTTGTTGTGTCTTTGTGTGGTTTAGGTATAAGAGTAATTGTGGCTTTGTAGAAGGAATTCGGTAGGGCTCCATCTGTTTCAATTTTGTGGAATAGTTTGGATAATATTGGTATGAGGTCTTCTATGAAGGTTTGATAGAATTCTGCACTAAACCCGTCTGGACCTGGGCTCTTTTTGGTTGGGAGACCTTTAATGACTGCTTCTATTTCCTTAGGAGTTATGGGGTTGCTTAACTGGTTTATCTGTTCCTGATTTAACTTCGATACCTGGTATCTGTCTAGGAAATTGTCCATTTCCTGAAGATTTTCAAGTTTTGTTGAATATAGGTTTTTATAGTAAGATCTGATGATTTTTTGAATTTCCTCTGAATCTGTAGTTATGTCTCCCTTTTCATTTCTGATTTTGTTAATTTGGACGCACTCTCTGTGTCCTCTCGTTAGTCTGGCTAAGGGTTTATCTATCTTGTTGATTTTCTCAAAGAACCAACTTTTGGTTCTGTTGATTCTTTCTATGGTCCTTTTTGTTTCTACTTGGTTGATTTCAGCTCTGAGTTTGATTATTTCCTGCCTTCTACTCCTCCTGGGTGTATTTGCTTCTTTTTGTTCTAGAGCTTTTAGGTGTGCTGTCAAGCTGCTGACATATGCTCTTTCCTGTTTCTTTCTGCAGGCACTCAGCGCTATGAGTTTTCCTCTTAGCACAGCTTTCATTGTGTCCCATAAGTTTGGGTATGTTGTACCTTCATTTTCATTAAATTCTAAAAAGTTTTTAATTTCTTTCTTTATTTCTTCCTTGACCAGGTTATCATTGAGTAGAGCATTGTTCAATTTCCATGTATATGTGGGCATTCTTCCTTGATTGTTATTGAAGAACAGTTTTAGGCCGAGGTGGTCCGATAGCACGCATGGGATTATTTCTATCTTTCTGTACCTGTTGAGGCCCGTTTTTTGACCAATTATATGGTCAATTTTGGAGAAAGTACCATGAGGAGCTGAGAAGAAGGTATATCCTTTTGCTGTAGGATAGAATGTTCTATAAATATCCGTTAAGTCCATTTGGCTCATGACTTCTCTTAGTCTGTCGACATCACTGTTTAATTTCTGTTTCCATGATCTGTCCATTGATGAGAGTGGGGTGTTGAAATCTCCCACTATTATTGTGTGAGGTGCAATGTGTGTTTTGAGCTTTAGTAAGGTTTCTTTTACGTATGTAGGTGCCCTTGTATTTGGGGCATAGATATTTAGGATTGAGAGTTCATCTTGGTGGATTTTTCCTTTGATGAATATGAAGTGTCCTTCCTTATCATTTTTGATGACTTTTAGTTGGAAATTGATTTTATTTGATATTAGAATGGCTACTCCAGCTTGCTTCTTCTGACCATTTGCTTGGAAAATTGTTTTCCAGCCTTTCACTCTGAGGTAGTGTCTGTCTTTGTCTCTGAGGTGTGTTTCCTGTAGGCAGCAGAATGCAGGGTCCTCGTTTTGTATCCAGTTTGTTAATTTATGTCTTTTTATTGGGGAGTTGAGGCCATTGATATTGAGAGATATTAAGGAATAGTGATTATTGCTTCCCGTTATATTCATATTTGGATGTGAGGTTATGTTTGTGTGCTTTCATTCTCTTTGTTTTGTTGCCAAGACGATTAGTTTCTTGCTTCTTCTAGGGTATAGCTTGCCTCCTTATGTTGGGCTTTACCATTTATTATCCTTTGTAGTGCTGGATTTGTAGAAAGATATTGTGTAAATTTGGTTTTGTCATGAAATATCTTGGTTTCTTCATCAATGTTAATTGAGAGTTTTGCTGGATACAGTAACCTGGGCTGGCATTTGTGTTCTCTTAGGGTCTGTATGACATCAGTCCAGGATCTTCTGGCCTTCATAGTTTCTGGCAAGAAGTCTGGTGTGATTCTGATAGGTCTGCCTTTATATGTTACTTGACCTTTTTCCCTTACTGCTTTAAATATTCTTTCTTTATTTTGTGCATTTGGTGTTTTGACAATTATGTGACGGGAGGTGTTTCTTTTCTGGTCCAATCTATTTGGAGTTCTGTAGGCTTCTTGTATGACTATGGGTATCTCTTTTTTTAGGTTAGGGAAGTTTTCTTCTATGATTTTGTTGAAGATATTTACTGGTCCTTTGAGCTGGGAGTCTTCACTCTCTTCTATACCTATTATCCTTAGGTTTGATCTTCTCATTGAGTCCTGGATTTCCTGTATGTTTTGGACCAGTAGCTTTTTCCGCTTTACATTATCTTTGACAGTTGAGTCAATGATTTCTATGGAATCTTCTGCTCCTGAGATTCTCTCTTCCATCTCCTGTATTCTGTTGGTGAAGCTTGTATCTACAGCTCCTTGTCTCTTCTTTTGGTTTTCTATATCCAGGGTTGTTTCCATGTGTTCTTTCTTGATTGCTTCTATTTCCATTTTTAATTCCTTCAACTGTTTGATTGTGTTTTCCTGGAATTCTTTCAGGGATTTTTGTGTCTCCTCTCTATGGGCTTCTACTTGTTTATTTATGTTTTCCTGGAATTCTTTCAGGCATTTTTGTGATTCCTCTCTGTAGGCTTCTACTTGTTCTCTAAGGGAGTTCTTCACGTCTTTCTTGAAGTCCTCCAGCATCGTGATCAAAAATGATTTTGAAACTAGATCTTGCTTTTCTGGTGTGTTTGGATATTCCATGCTTGTTTTGATGGGAGAATTGGGCTCTGATGGTGCCATGTAGTCTTGGTTTCTGTTGCTTGGGTTCCTGTGCTTGCCTCTCGCCATCAGATTATCTCTAGTGTTACTTTGTTCTGCTATTTCTGACAGTGGCTAGACTGTCCTATAAGCCTGTGTGTCAGGATTGCTGTAGACCTGTTTTCCTCTCTTTCAGTCAGTTATGGGGATAGAGTGTTCTGCTTTCGGGCGTGTAGTTTTTCCTCTCTACAGGTCTTCAGCTGTTCCTGTGGGCCTGTGTCTTGAGTTCACCAGGCAGCTTTCTTGCAGCAGAAAAGTTGGTCTTACCTGTGGTCCCGAGGCTCAGGTTCACTCGTGGGGTGCTGCCCACGGGCTCTCTGCAGCGGCAGCAACCAGGAAGACCTGTGCCGCCGTTTCCGGGAGCTTCAGTGCACCAGGGTTCCAGATGGTCTTTGGCTTTTTCCTCTGGCGTCCGAGATGTGTGTGCAGAGAGCAGTCTCTTCTGGTTTCCCAGGCTTGTCTGCCTCTCTGAAGGTTTAGCTCTCCCTCCCCCAGGATTTGGGTGCAGAGAACTGTTTATCCGGTCTGTTTCCTTCAGGTTCAGGCGGTGTCTCAGGCAGGGGTCCTGCCGCTCCTGGGCCCTCCCCCATGGGAGCCCAGAGGCCTTATACAGTTTCCTCTTGGGCCAGGGATGTGGGCAGGGGTGAGCAGTGTTGGTGGTCTCTTCTGCTCTGCAGCCTCAGGAGTGCCCACCTGACCAGGTGGTTGGGTCTCTCTCTCACGGGGTCTGGGAGCAGAGAGCTGCTGCGGGCCGGGATCCGCGGGTGTAAGCTTTTATTTTCTAAGATATGTTTTGGTTATTCTTACAAAGCTCTCTCCCATCATTGAATTTCTCATCATCATCATTATAATCTGTACTGTCTCTTTATTTCTTCAGTTGTTTTTTTATGTGTTCCTTGAAATTCATGCATCCTTTTAAAAATCAAAGGATATCATCAATAAGACAAAACCACAGCCTTCAGATTGGGAAAAGATCTTCACTGACCCTACAACTGGCAGAGGGCTAATATCTAAAATATATAAAGAACTCGGAAGTTAGATACCAACAGCCAAAGTAGCCTAGTTAAAAAATGGGATACAGAGATAAATGGAATTCTTCACAGAGAAATCTCAAATTACAGATAATCACTTAAAGAAATGTTCAACATCTCTAGTCATCAGGGAAATAAAAATCAAAATGACTCTGAGATTCCACCTTATACCCATCAGAATGGCTAAGATCAAGACCTCAGAGAACTGTGTGTGCTGACAAGGTTGTGGAGAAAGGGCAATGCTCCTCCATTGCTGGTGGGAGTGAAAAGTTGTCCAACCACCCTGGAAATCAATTTGGTGGTTTCTTAGAAAATTGGCAATAGTTCTACCTCAAGACCTAGCCATACCACTCCTAGGCATATAACCCAAAGATGTCCCATAATCCCACAAAGACACTTGTTCAACTGTGTTCACAGTGTCTTTATCTGTAACAGCCAGAAAGTGGAGATAATATAGATGCCACTCAACTGAAGAATGAAGGGAAGAATGAAGGATAAAGAAAATGTGGTACATCTACACAATGGAATAATATTCAGCTATTTGAAGACAAAGACATCATGAAAACTGCCAGCAAATGTATGGAACTAGAAAAATATAATCCTGAGTGAGGTAACCCAGACCCAAGAGGACATGCATGGTATGTACTCACTTATACATGTATTTTAACTATAATGTACAGGATAACCATGCTACATTCCATAAATCCAAAGAAACCAAATAACAAGGAGGGCCCAAGGGAGGATACTTGAATTTTTTTCAGAAGAGGATATAAAATAGATATCGGAGGTAGATGGAAGGAGGTAACTGGGTGGGAGAGCAGATGGCAGGGATCAGAGGATCAGGTGTAGGGAGAGCAGGGAAGAAAGAGTGGAAATCAGCAGTGGAGGGCAATCTCTAGGATCTGCCAGAGACCTGGAATGGGTGGAGGCCCCGGTGTGTCTATGGGGTGACTCTAGCTGAGACTCGTAGCACTGGGTCAGTCATTGGTTGGCCCTTTCCTTCATCTCTGCTCCTTCTTTGCCCCTGCATGTCTTGTAGGCAGGACACATTTGGGTAAAAGGTTTTGTGGATGGGTTGCTGTCCCTATCCCTCCATTGAGAGTCCTGCCTGGCTACAGGAAGAGCCATTTCAGGAGCCATATTCCCCCATTGCTGAAGTTTCTCACTTACTTGATCGGGTTCCCTCCTGATGTTTTTGAGGTTGTCCCCAAAAACTGAAGTGAAGACTCTCCCTGAATCTGTCGCCTGACTGCTTGATATCCTGGTCCCTTAACTGGGCCACCTGCTGTGGCCTTAGTGGGAGAGAATGTGCCCAGTCCTGACTTGGTGTGCAGCGGTGGGTGGGAAAGTAAGAGGATCTGATACCTTAAAGGAAAAGGGGAAGGAGGAATGGGGGAAGATCTGCACGAGGGGGTACTGGGAGGAGAGGGTGGGTTGATATCAGGATGTAAAGCGAATACAAAAAGAATAACAAAAAGGAACATTAGTTCTCCCAGGTACTGGAATTAAAGGCATGCTCGTCATCACCTGCTTTAGTTCTGATTCTTAACTTGTCATTTCATCTATTTAAGTTTGCTTGAAGTAAATTATTTGAAAGTCAGACACCTTTCCCTTATCTTCAGTGTCAAACCATGCATTCAGAGAAGTAACAGGATACAACGTTAACACAGAAATCAATAGCTTTCTTGCATATGAATTACAGACAAACTGAAAAGGGGATTGAGAAAACAGTATCTTTCATAACAACCTCAAAAACATCAGGAGGGAACCCGACCAAGTAAGTGAGAAACTTATGCAATGAAAATCTTAAGATAAGGAAAGAAGAAATTGAAGAGGATATCAAAAGAGGGAAGGACCTCATTTACACGGATTGGCAGGATTACTATTGTGAATATATCTATCCTACTAGAACCTGTGTACAGATTCAATTCAAGCTTCATAAAAATTATAACATAATTCATTATAGTATTTGAAAAAAATCTTTAGTTTTATATGGAAACACAAAAAACCCAGGATAACCAAAACAATCCAAAGAATGAACATCAAAGAAAAACAAAACGGCTGGCGGCATCACCATCCCTGGCTTCTAGTTAACTACAGAGCTATCACAGTTCAAAAGAGCATGGTGCTGATATTAAAAACAGAGCCACTCATCAATGGGATAGAACTGAAGACCCACAATATAAGTCCCAACTCAACAGTCACCTTATTTTTGATAAGACCAACAGGACACATTGGATAAAAGAAAATACCTTCAACAAAAGGAGCAGGTCAAACTGGACCGATCCTTGGAGAAGAATGAGAGCAGGTCCTTATCTCTCACCTTACATAAAACTAACTCCAGATGGACCTCAACATAAGACTGCACTCCCCAAATCAGATAGAGAAGAAAGCAGAGAATACATTTGAACTCAGTGACAAAGGAAAGGGTTTACTCAACAGGACCCTGATGAAGCATTGGGACTACTAATTACAGAATGAAACTAAAGAGTGTCTTTAAAGCAAAGAGCATCATCATTTTAGCCAAGAGGCAGCCTAAAGAATGAGAAGAAAAAACTTCAGTTATACATCTGACAGAGGGCTAATATCTAACACATATGAAGAATTAAAAGCCTACACATCAAGAAAATAGCTTCCAGTTAAAACATGGGGCAAGGAACGAAACAGGATTTTCAAAATATGAATTATAAATGGGTGAGAAACATTTAAACAAAAGCGTCTTCAGCTGAGGCAATGAAGCCGAGAGGCTGATGACCAATGGTGAGAGACACACAGGGGCTTCTGACTCTAAGGAAGATCAGATCTGCAGGACCCTCCTTGGAGGGCTCCCAGCTCTAGAGATGTGTGAATCTGCTAAGAATGGAGATTCTAGGTCTTCTATCTGCCTAGACTTCAGGCTTGCATGGTGCCAAGTTCTGAGGTTGTAAAGACAGCTTGGGCTTCCTTTCTTCTTTCTCTCCTTCCCTTTACAGGAGAGCCACCCTTCTTTGTATTGTGGTCTGGGTTCTCTGCTTTTGGGTTTCATGTGATTACTAAATCTCTTCTGCCTCTATATAAAGGCTCACAGAGGTGGGAAATTGTTGGACATCAGTAGTCTAACATTTGGCTCTCCTCTGTGTCAGTCGACTCACATCACGGTATAAGAGAACCTGTGTAAAACAACTTCAAAGGAAGAAAGGTTTATTTGGCCTCATGCATTCAGGGCTTTTGTTTCATGCTCACTTTATTCCACGTTTCTGAGCCCATAGAGACAAATTTACTGGCTTATTAGCCAGAAGTGGGGCAGAGCAAAGCTCCCCCATATCCTAGCAACCTGGAAGAAGGGTAGGGGGAGAAAGAGAGAGGAGGTGATTGGGGAGGAGGAGGGAGGGTAGGGAGGGAAGGGAGTGTGAGGTATTGAGGATAAGATATGCCCTTTAAATTTATATGACTAGTGACCTGCTTCCTCTAACGAGGCTCCATAGCCCATTCAGTTGTGAACTCAGTGATGGATTAATCCATTGACAGGTTCATGACTCAATCACGGATCTCAGTAGCCAACTGGGAAACAAGCCTTCAACACAGGAGCTTTTTTGGAGGACACTTCACATCCAAAGCTGACGTCCTGCATACTTCAAGCCATCTCAAGAGAAGCAACAATACAATAACATCATATGAAGTGGTAGGGGTGGTAGATAAGTAGTGCTGTGCCACTTAGGGAATAATTACAAGAAAAAAAATGTATGCATTCAGCACACATGAGTTTCTTAGTGATGTTTTTGTTTCACTATTGTTCAGATCTTTGGATACACAGCCCATAGCTATGAATCCTGGAGAGGCAGAGGTATGTGTTATACAGGGGCAGGAGTAGCAATGAGGGTTGGCGTCAATCAAAAATTAAAATCTAGTGATTAGAAACAATATTAAAAATTCCAATAGTTTGGACTTAGTAAAAGTTTGACATCTATTAAACGACTGGACATATCAGTGTCAACTGATTAAAAACCAGCCAGTTCTATAGGAGTTTGTCAGAGATAATTTCCCCTTTAAGGCTTGTTTGGATGAAGAACTTCAGCATCTTCCTGATTTTACCCATCATTCTCTTCCTCCTCTTCCTTTCTCTCTCCCTTTCTCTCTTTCCAAGATCTCATGTACTTGCCTCTAATTCATTATATACATGGAGATAGTCTTAAATTCCTGATATTAGTGGGCAAGAATTCTTGTTGTGAAAGCAAGAGGGTCAGAGTTCAAACCCTAGCACCCATGTAAAAGGTAGATATGTGTTTCTATAATCCCAGTGTTTGAGGACCAGAGCCAGACAAGCACGTGCCTCCAATTCCAACATTTGGTACCAGAGACTGGCAAACCCAACCTCGTCAAAACCACAAACTTAAGCTTCATCACGAGACCTTGTCTCAAAACACAAGGTGCAGAACAATAGAGAAAGACAACCAACATCCTCCTCTAGCCCCTGCCTGTGTAGGTATGAGTTTACTTCTCCACATGCATGTGTGTCACTTCCCTACCCCTACACACACGTCCCCACACATCCACTTCCTGATCTGTCTGTCTCCCTCTTGTATTCTGCTATTCCAGGTGTATGCTACCATGCTGTTTTTCTGAAGTTTCGTCTATTTGGGGAAACAGATGTGTATATTGCATATGTTTTCAGTGCTATGGGATTGGTTTCATAGTACAGGAAAACTAGGAAGACTTGAGATTTAAAAACCTCTAGTGCAGTCCTGAGTTAGCCTCCTGCTTCAGGCTCTGGCATCTTCAAACAAAGAGGAAAGGCAAAAGACAGCCCCGTGGAATGAGCTAAACATAGTTTATTGTGTGAAGGGTCTTGAGAATAAGTAACCACGATCTTTCCCAAATCATAAGGCATTTTATAAGGCATTTAAAAAATCCGGATGGATGGGAAGAGCACACACATTATAAACCAGCTATTGCCACAGGCTAGCTTCCAAAAGCGTCTCTCTAATCATTAAGTCCTCAAAAATGTGCAGGAATTCCTCCCCTACTTATCAGCGCCACATTATGTTACTTTAATGGACGTGTTCATACAACGATAGTCTCTTTTCAAATTATAATCATAGTTTCTATATAAATGTCACCAACTTACAAGTTCCAAATAAACATTGGAAAGGATAGGAAGAGATTGCTGCCATGGCTTCAATTACTTACACATGGGTGTGTGCGCTGGGGCATCTCCCTCATGATAGCAGTAACAAGCGTCTCAAAGACAGGCTCTAAAGTTGAATCATCTCCAGAGTTTGGAAACCAGTCTGGAGTTTTCTCATAAAACTAGAAATAGTACTGTCATATGATCTGGCTATACCACTCCTGGGTCTATACCCCCTGGAATGTATAACCTACTGCAGAGATGCTTACATATCTGTGTTTATTGATGCTCTATGCAGAATACCAAGGAAGTAGGATCAACCTAGATGCCCAATGGGTGAGAAAAATGTGGCACATATACACAATGGAATAGTACTCAGCTATATAGACAGGAAAATGAAATCATGAAAGTTGCCAGTGAATAGGTGGAACTGAAAAAAAATTAAAATGAGTGAAAGAACTCAGGTCCAGAAAGACAAATGCCATATATTCTCCCTTATCCACAGATCCCAGCTTGAAATTTTTCATTTTGTGTCTTTAATGTGGAGCACAAGTAGAAGCTAGGAATAGAAAGGAGACTTTTGGGGAAGGCATGCTAAGGAAGGGGAAAGAGTAGATTGTAGCTAATAAAAGCAGTGAAGTGGAATAATGGTGGTGGGACCGCTTAAGCAGGGAGGGACTGGGAGTATGGAAAAACGTGAGGGTGAAGGGGAGGACTGAGTCAAAGGAAGGGAATATGATGAGATATATGAAAACCTACTAACACACACACACACACACACACACACACACACACAGCAGCAGCAGCAGCAGCAGCAGCAGCAGCAGCAACAGTGGAAGTGAAAAGAAAGGGGGAGGGAGAGTTGAAGTAACCCAGGATAGGGATTAGGGGAAGGAATATGGTAATGATGGGTTAACTAAAACTGTGGATGTTTGAAAAGCTTTATGGAAACACACTAGTTAGTAAGCACATTTTAAACCACGACTGAGAGGAAAAAAAAGAGTTTGAACGTAATTACTCTGCATGACTGGACAAGGTTGGTCCTAGAAGACCTGAGAATAAAAAGCCTTGGATACCTCCCTCTAAGTGTTAGTCAGGGAGGCCTCAGCATTCTATGAAACAATACAGCCTCGATTACCCACCACAGGTGATTGCTATTGGCCTCGATTACCCACCACAACTACATGGTAAGACTCTATTACTAAAGATGCCACACACCTTGGCTATAGACATAAAGAAATCAATCTCAAACCAATCAGGAACTTCCTCCTTGATGACTAGCTTTCATAGTTCCAGAAAGGTTTTGGGAAGAAGAGGCATCATTGTGCATCTACAATAATGACCTACCAGGATAGGTGAGCCCACTGGTACAATGGTGGCATGTCTGTTATGAGGTAACCATTTTCGATTAGATTCTTGGCCTGCTTCACAGGAGGGAATTTCATGCCTGGTACTGTAGTCTGGTGCAAAAGCCCAAGGCTAGGGAGGTCATATACTCCAGAGTCTGCTATTTAGAGTTTACTAAACGGTCATTTGCCAATTGCCTTCTAAATATTTATTTACATCCACAGACCTAGGCTGCTCTGAACCTTGGCCAGAGATGCTCCTTTTCACAGTGGACAACAGTTAATATGGAGATGTGTAACTGGTCAAAGTATGAAGAATAGGAGACTAAACAGGACATCTATATTAAAACCCCCACCCCAGCGAAGGTTCAGGAAACATTGAGGAAGGGGAAATGGAGAGGAACACAATGAAACACCAACTTCTAGCTGTGCCTTGGCTCTGTGACCATAATCTCACAGCAGCTAAGGTTACCTGAACAAGACCTGCACAAGACCAAGCCAACCTGAACCCTGACATAGGTGAGTCAGTGGTCTTTGTCAATAAAATCTTTTAAAATTTGAAAAGATTATTATATTATTTTAGAAAAGTGTGTCCTGTTTAAGAAGGAAATTAATTAAAAAAAGGAACATGAACACAGGCAAGAAAATATTTCCTTTGGAGGGTAAGGGAAGATATTTAGTATGTGCCTTGAAACTGGGGACCTTGGGAAATTAGAATATCAACCTAATGACTGCACCTTGATATTTACATGGGCCTTTAAACCACAGAGCTCAGGGTTATGCCCAGTTGTAGTCAAAGCAGCCTCTCCTGTTATGTCTTATTGATTTTTATTACAGGAAGAAGTACAGTTCAGCAATTTTCCAACCCCCAGTTATTAGTCAGGACAAGGTAACTGCTGTGGTGAGTGACTCCAAGGCTTTAATTGTTTAAAACAATTCAAATTTCTTTCCTGCTTATGTCATGGTAAAATATAGGCTTGAGGAGGGTGTGGTGGAGTGTAGCACACGCGGTCATTGAGACCATGCTCTCCCTTCACACGAAGCTTTGGAGAGCCTTTGTCTCTGGCTGCTCATTTGAGAAGAGAAAGGTGTTCCATGGGTCAGGCTTGGAGGTGGCTAACATTAATCTAACAGATGCTTCAATGGGTGGCCACATCACTCCACTGCCTGCCTATAAAGGAGGCTCAAGATGTCTTACCATCTGCCAGGGAAGAATGTCAAACAGGATTTAATGAACTTATGCAGTCTCTGCCATACATTACTATATCAAATGAATATATGTAAATGTTGTAGAAGAAAAATATTAGTAGCTGTGAGAAACTTCAAAAAGACTGTTTATAGTTATATTGGTTATTCAGCCTCTGTCTTCCATGAATGAATGATTGAAAATAATGTATTGTTTCCATTTGATGATGTTGATATTATTTCATCTGTATGGAACGAAGATGAGGACAACAAACTATTATTTGTTTCATATGAACATTGTATTTCTTTTATGCTGCTCTTGAATAAATGGTTCCAATATGCAATTTAAAAGAGCAAGCGTCATTATTCCCCCACAATGCAGTGCTTTGGGATTAGTTGATCTGGATGGTCATCCTTATGTGGTACAGTCAGATGGCAGCTGGGTTTGTAACACTGGGACGCCAGAGCCACTGGAGGTAGAGAGAGACTGTACTGAGAGATACTCTTCATGTACTCTTTGCATCTCTCCCTGGTTCCCAACATAGTCTGGCTCCAAACAGAAACTCAGGTGTTTGGATGCTGAGGTCTTCAGGAGGTAATTTCTGCTCTTAGGCCTCTAACTTTTCTCTTTTGTGTCAGAAAGCTCTTTTCTACAGTTCCAGCTTCCAGTAATAATCTTCTTTCTCTTTCTCTCTCTCTCTCTCTCTCTCTCTCTCTCTCTCTCTCTCTCTCTCTCTCTCTCTCTGTCTCTCTAAGCTTTGGGAATAGAACCTAGAGACATACACAAGCTGGGTAGGTCCTCTACATATGGGAAATTTCTCCCCTGTTTCAGTCTGTTTCTTTGTCCTATTGATTGTTCAAAGATTGCTGATTATTCAAAGATTGCTGAGCATAAACCATTTAGTGTGACATATTATTTATGTTAATTTTTTAATTTCCTGAGTTGTTGGAGACCTTTTGCACATTACAATATTTTGAAGTGTTTCCTTGTGTTTTTAAATAGTATTTTAAAAGGTATTTGTCTTTTCTCAAGATTCTCAAGATTCATTTTGGGTCGACCCTTGGTCATGATGGGTAATGGAGACCTGGTTTCAATCTTAAACAAGTTTTTTTGCCATCTTTTTATTTATTTTATTTATTTTATTTTTGTGTATGTGAGTGGAGAAGGAAGCTGGTTTTATCTTTAAATCTATACTTTGGATACCTTTGTTTAGAGTTAGTTTTTCTGGGTCCTCTATTCTATTCTATGGTCTTTGACAGATATCCAATGATTTTTGCATTAATTTTGCTTTGTGGCATATCTTTAAAAATGATTGTTATTTATGTGTATGTGCACTGTGAGTGTGTGAAACATGGCTCAGATATGGAGATCAGATGATAACTTTATGGAGTCAGTTCTCTCTTTCCATATTTGGATGAGCTTCAGGGACTAAATTCAGGTCATTATGTATAAACATCAAATACATTTGCCTGCTGAAGCATTTTTACTCTGGACTTTCTCTTCTATACCCTATAATCAGGAGATAGGATGTCTTCAAACATTGCCTTCTGTTCAGGATTTCTTTAGCAACTTTTGATCTGTTTTACTTGCAAATAAATCTTAAATTGGTTTATTTATAATTCAGTAAAGAATATGAGTGCTATTTTGAGGGAGCTGCATTGTATTACCAGAGAAATCTTTCCACTTCCTGATGTTTTCAGCTTTTTAATTTAGTGTTTATTCCTTCCTTCTTTCTTTCTTTCCTTCCTTCCTTCCTTCCTTCCTTCCTTCCTTCCTTCCTTCCTCCCATCCATCCTTCCTTCCTTCTTTTCTTCCTTCCTTCCATAGTCTAATACCATTCTTATCAGATTTTGCTATCATGGTTTCATATCGCAATAAGCATACCACATATCTGTCCCCTGGGCCTGTTTTCTGCCCTTTCTAACAACAACAAACAACAATAATCACCAACCAATGACAACATCTAACCAACCAAACCCTTCCACTTGTATTATCTCTGGGGTCCATCCTGTGTTAGAATCAGGTCAATCTAAGGTTAAGAACCTCTAATTCTCGTTGCATTCAGTTCTCCTCCGTTCTTTATCTGGAACATTAGAGCCTCAACTGACTAAGAGGCAATAGCTGGAGCTTCTTGTTGGCCTTCCTGTATGTGAAGGACTTGTTTTCATGATCTTAGAAGAAATGCATTTTATACAGAGTTGGGATGCAGGTGTGTTACTGTAAAAGAGAATTGGAGGGAGGGAATAGGGGTTAGATATGATTAGGAAATGTATAGTCTGGGTGTAGTGCAGGGTTTCTTTTAAACCAAGAATCAAGCACTCAATGGGCAGAGGTAGATTTGCAAATCTCTGAGTTGGAGGCCAGCCTTGTCTATATAGTGAGATGCTCCTCAACAATCAAAACAGAATGATTTATAGTGTAAATATGTATAGAAGTTTCAAAGAATAAAAGAAATTATTAAAAAAGACACAATAAAATGCTCAGATCTGTAATACTGAAAAAAGGAGAAGGAGGGGGAAAGGGATGGAGAGGAGGAGGGGAGAAGGGAGAGAGGACATGGAGAGTGGACAGAAATTGTTGGCAGGTGGAGTAAAGGGATGGGGAATCTCTAGGACATGCCAGAGATCTGGGATGGGGGAGGCTCTAAGTGGACTATGAGGGGTGATTCTAGCTGAGACTCCTAGCAGTGGAGGATATGGAGCCTGAAGTGTCCACCTCTAGTAGCCAGGCAGGAGTGGCCCCTTCTAGTAGCCAGGCAGGACTCCCAATGGAGGCATAAGGACACAAATCCACTCACAAACCTTTGACCCAAAATTTGTCCTGCCTACAAGAAGAGTTAAAGATGGAGCAGAGACAGAGGGAGTGGCCAACCAATGACTGGCTCAAATTGAGATATATCCCATGTAAGGCAGCCAACCCCTGACGCTATTAATGGTATTCTGTTTTGCTTGCAGACAGGGGCCTAGCACAACTGTCCTCTGAGAGGCTCAGGGTTAGGATCAATGGAAAGAGATGCAGAGATTCACAGCCAAACATTAAATGGAGCTCAGGGGGTCTTGTGGAAGAATTGGGCAAAGGACTGAAGACCCAAAGAGGACAGAGATTCTACAGGAAGACCAACAGAGACAAGTAACCTGGACCCTTGGGGGGAATCCTTTGAGGGTGGTTCAGAGTCTGGACCTAGCCCCTTCCCACTGCACATCTGTAGCAGGAGAGCATGTTGATCTTCATGAAGGTCTCCCAACAACTGGAGCAGGGCTGTCCTTGACTCTGCTGCCTGCCTGTGGATTCCATTCCCCTAACTAGGCTTCCTTGTGTTGCCTCAGTGGGAGAGCATGTACCTAGTCCTGCAGTGACTTGCAGAGCATGGGGTGTGGGTGGGGTGGGAGGGTGGGATGTAAGGTATCTAGGGGAACTACCCCCTTTTCAAAAGAGAAGGAGGGGAATGGAAGATCTACGTGAGGGCATACTGGGATGTAAAGTGAATAAATTAAAAAAATAAAAGAAACGAAATGAGCTTTAGATCTGGATGTCAGGTTATTGAATAAGAAGTTGCATCTATGAAGATTCTCAATTCTTTCCTTCCTTCTTCCCATTGCCTCTACCTGTTTTTGTTTGTTTGTTTGTTTGTTTGTTTGTTTTTTTGACTATTGGCTGTAACAGTCATCATCACCATCAGAACTACTGGAACAGTCCCACAAACACTTCACAACAAGCTAGAGTCTACAGAACAGAAACAAAAGGAGAAGCTCCTAGCACCGGTAAAAGATGATATTTGCTGTCACCAGTATTCAAAGCTTAGAAAGCTTTTCTAAGATACAAAATTTCATTTGTGGAGACATTGTCCTAACAAACTTGGAATCCCAGGGAATTTAGAATTTACTAGTTCTAAGTTATACCGAATCTTCAAAAATCACACAGATTCAGTAGGATATACATACACATACATGTGTGCACACATGTATGGATACTAAAGAAGAGGTAATGAAGTTGAGAGAGTGGAGATCATAGGAAGAGTTGGAAGGGAAGAGAATGGGGTGGGATTGATGTAAATACAGCACTCCCGTATAAAATTCTCAAAAAGAATAAAAACAGAAAAATGACTTCATTAAAAAATTGCGTGTGTGATCTGATACAAAAATGACTGGATTGTGATGTTCTTTCTGTTACATGGTTGGCTGACCCAATCCTGTTCTGCTAAGATTTACACCTTGAAACAGTCCTGTGTTTTGGACAACAGACTTCTATTTTATTATTTTAGATTACATTGAAGGCATGGGTGACACCTTTCCAGTAATATGTGAACAAATTCCAAAGAGATGTTAGAAATAATAGACAGTTATCAAATTTTGAATCCCTGATTACAAACTTGGAGGATGAGTTCTCAGAAGGGTGCAGATGTCTCCTCTGAGGATGCTGTTTCTTTCCTCATAGGTCAAAGGATGACGGGTGATGGATTTTTCCATTTAGAGGAGAACTTTGGAACACAGGGGAGAATGTAAAGACAGAAATGTTGGTTGTGGTGACCTGTGCCTGGTTACCAGAAAATTTGGGCTTTGGGCTTAGACTTTCCTGTTTATCTGGCCACAGCGCTTCATTGTTATGACTTAGTTATGTCCTAGCATGTACAATTTCTTACTTTTTACCCACCTTTTGGCAAGAACACAGCTTATTTTAAGAGTGACTAGTTTAAGATTGGGCAGGGTGGTCCCTACTTGTAATCCTAGCACATGGAAGGCAGAGGCAGGAGGATCATGAGTTCAAGGATAGCTTGGGGTACACACTGGAACCTGGTCTTACTCTCACCTCACTCTCAAGGAGATTCTAGTTTGGAAGTGGAGTTTGGTAGTCATATAGGTTTGGTTTTTGGGTAGGGGTAAGGGGAGATCGTCTACAAAGGTATAAAGTGTGGACTTTTTGATCTGCAAAGCCCCTTGTGCATGAAACTGTGATGAGAATTTCCAGTCACCAAAGAGCAAGACCTTTCTGTTCAAGGCAGAATGTTGAAGTAAGCAATAGTGAATTGTAGCACAGTGCAGGGAACAAACTTCTTAGAGGATGTTCAAATAAACTGATTTATCCAGCAGTAGTTCAGAAGCAAAATTTACAGGGGAATTTTCCTTTTTTTTCTTAACTTTCTAATGTTCAGTTAAAGTTAGGAAACAGCAAGATCATATTATAACCACTTGGTGAAAACCAAGGTCTCTGTGCAACTTGAAATTGCTAAGTAGTCTGCACTTTGCATCTACAGGCGCCACGCTGTGCCACCAGCAAATACTTGCATAGAGAGAAACTTTTATTTCCTTTTTGTGTTGGCATTGGTCATGGAGCCATATCACAGACAATGAATCTGTCTGGAGGTCACAGTGCTAATTTTTTTATTATTGTGAAGGTTATTGTGGTTTAATCTCTGTATGTCTGTATGTATAGTTATAGGTCTGAATACTATCTAATGAATGTGTGTGTGTGTGTGTGTGTGTGTGTGTGTATCTACATGCAAGTACACATGAACATGTATGTTTAGAAACCAGAGGATTGCCTTGAGTGTGGTTCCTCTGGAGCTGTCCACCTTGCTATCTGAAACAAGGTCTTTTACTGTAGCCTAGGGGCTCACAGGCATGGGTAGGCTAGGTCGGCTCGCTAGCAAGTTTCGGGATCCACCTGGCTCTACCTGGAACTACAGGTGCTCGTCATCAAATGTGCTGCATGGGTTGAACTCAGGTTCTTTTGCTTGTGAGGTAAGCCCTTTACTGTCTGAACTAATTCTCTGCCCTTCTAATATTTGTACTGAACAATTAAGGCTTGATAGTGTTTAGAAATGACCGTCTAATGCTTATGCTCAGAAGAGGACCACATTTTCCCCTGGGTATCCTTTAGAGCTGATAATGTTTGTCTGTCTTGTAGTCTCAAGTGGGATCAGAGCTGATTTAGAGAATTTAGTGATTGATTTGGAACACACGGTCACTCTTGGTTGTCTGAGCTTCCTCCTACTCAGTGACTCTCATGTCATGTATCCTGTCTTGATACAACCTCGCAGAGAGATACCCTCTCTTTTCACAGAAATACAGGCCTTTGTATTATGCATACTCTCTTCTGTACGCTCAGAAACACACTGCTTGCTTATATGGAGTGTTGAATACCAGGGAGAACTCCGGTCTTTCCACAGAGGTGCAAGCATTTTGTCAATCAAACTCAAATGATCACTTCAATACCTCACAATTATCACTGACTATATAGTTCACACCTAACATGTAATCATCACAGACACTCTTTCATAATTAACTCCCTGGAGAATCTGGACAGGAAGTAAAACAATACAAAGGGGCATTCTGGGCAGGCCAGTTGCCAGTGCTATAGGCAAGATGACCCACCCTTCTTGGGATGACTCCTCCTGTGCCCGTCTAATAAAACATGCGCTTACAGGTACTTAGACTGATTCTGTCTCATTCAGTGCTAGAAAAACAGGCATCTCTGCTTATTCTTTGGGAAGAAAGCATTTCCCAAGTGCAAAGTTGCTCAGCAAATCATAGGATGCTTGACACATTTGGAAGTGAGGATAAAGGAATCCAAGTCGTAAATTCTTGTTTCCGCAGTGCAGCAACTTAATTTTGTACATGTAGACATCAATTTGGACAAGGAGGGTCCAAAGCTTTCCCTACGCATATCCCATGGGTTCCTACTCAAGTCTGACAGTGTTTACGTGAAGGATAAGTTCACTTCGTGTAAGGGGCATTGGCTGACAAAAACTGATGTGAACAGAGGCCAGAGGCTTAATTAGCTAGTGAAGCCTGACCTTGGCCTTTCATCTTCTAATAGCATTGCTTGTGGCTCCTTGTGACTGGGAACACATTCTTTCATAGCAGGATTCTAGGTTCTCCCAAGGCTGTCCACCTCCATTCCATCATCCTGAGGACATCCTTCCTTTAAATGCTCTTCACATGTTCTTTTGTCTTGATGTCATTACTCGAATCTCCCATCCAGTATTTGTTTACTTAACTACCAACCAGGACTATGCAATCAGGGTGGATGCTGTAACTGTTCACTGGTTCAACTAATACTTATTAAGCACAAAGAAAAGCAGGCAAAAAAAAAAACTACCTGTAAGCTCAGAAGATGTCACTTAGAATCATCGTCTGCAAATATTAAAGACAAACAAACAAACAAACCCACTGTTGTCAGGACATGTAAATTAAATTCAGAGGTAGAACTGAGGGGTAGAGTGGGATCCATGAATTACTAGCTTTAAAACTCCCCCAGGTGATTCAACTGTGCAGGTGGGTGGGAACTGCTTCATTAAATAAGGGGCCACAGTTTTAGTTAATTAACTCACGGGTGCAGAAGAGTGTGTTGAGAGCTCTAACAGAATTTGGTGCGTATTTCTCGCCATGGAGAGAAGAACTATCCATTCTTTATTTGCCTTCAGCAGTGTGTGTGTGTGTGTGTGTGTGTGTGTGTGTGTGTGTGTGTGTGTGTGTGTGTGTGTGTGTGTGTGATGCTAGAGAAGACTGGGCTTTCATGGGGTTTGGCTGAGACAGGGAAAATGCTTCTAGGAGCTGATGGTGAGAGAATGTGCTAATATAAAGACCAAACCTAGGCAAGAAGGCTGTAATGAAAAGGTGAGAGGGAGTAGTGAGAGGAAGAGGAGGGAAACAGCGCATTCCATCTGGGGAGGTCCTGTGCTGTGCCTGGTGGCAAGGTCAGCATCAGCTGGAAATAGAATCCTTTCTCAGAAGGATTGGGTCTGAAGATAAAGATATAGGAGCCTCCATTTATACACAGCTGTGTAAAATAACTCAGGAGGATGTGCGACGCAACCCTACTGAGCATGGGTAATTAGGATCAGCCTTAGAAAAGTTCATACTGAGGAGAGTGAGTGGGGAGAAAGCCTCTCTGCCTTGTTATTAAAATGAATCTGGTTGTTGGCTGATGCTAGCCCATCGTAAGAACGTTCAGTTTCTTAGTATTTTCTGTGAGTGGGAAAGTGTCCAGTGAAGCTAACCCATTTATTACTACTATTATCTTCATTATGAGGAGAGGATCATTTGCTTAGACAAAGTCTTACCATTTTATGAGACATTGGGGAGAGTACATTTTTTGCCTTTGAGGGCTCATAAATGTCAAAGCATCAGGTGTAAACATGTTTCTTAACCACTAACTGCAGTGCTTCAAGCATGAGGTATGTCTTGTCTTAAATCTGAGTCTTCATTGTCGGCCTTTATTCACATACGCAGGAAGCCTAGAGTTACTGTTTAGATACAATTAAAAGAGAAAAGAGAGATGTAAGATTGGGGTTCCTGAGGGAGATCCTTGACTTTACATGTCATTCTTTTAAATCTGCCTGACATTTATTAGTCATTGACTATGCGGCCACTAGAATATCAATTCCATGGAGACAAAGAGACAATTTTAGTTACTGTGGAATTCCTAATGCAGTATCTAGCACTTGGTTTATGTCCAATGAATATTTGATTAAATTAATAATATGGGCTAGCCTGGGCTCTGCTGGACTGTGAACTGTGAGAAGACAAATCCAACGCAGACTTATTCTGAAGCAGCTTGGCTTACTGAAGAAAGAGAATAAGGAGTACCCAAGTTGTTCTAAGTCAGAAGATATAGATTCTTGGAGTTCACACAGACAACTCACAGCTGTGAGAACGCTGAAATGGGGAACCTGAAATTGTAGTGACTTGGAAATGCCTGCAGGAGGCATTTGAGACAACTCCTTAAAGGCGAAATACTGAGGAAAGTAAGGCAAGGTCAGGAGGACATAGCCTGAAAGAGAGCATTGTAGTGTCTGGAGAAGGCAGGTGGATATAAGAGAATCAGAGAGACTTCAAGCCGGAGAGGTGGGTTACATGCCATGAATTAGGAAAAAACTCACCTGCCTTCTCTGAACATATGCTCTTCCAATGACTTCCATGGTTAATAACCCTGAGCTACTTAGTCCTTGCTAGGGAAGTGTGTCTCCCAGAGAGTGACCCATCCAGTGCCAGATGGGATATCATAGAGTTGCTGTGTTCCATTGCTGTGAAGAGACACCATGACCCAGGGGAGTCTTATAAAAGACAACATTTAGTGGGGCTATCTTACAGGTTCAGAGGGTCAGCCCATTATCATCATGGCAGGGAGCGTTGCAGCTTGTAGGCAGGCATTGGGGCTGGAGGAACTGAGAGTTCTATATCTTCATCCATAGGAACCCAGGAGTATATTGTCTCTTCCACACTGGGTAGAGCTTCAAAGCCTAACTCCACAGTGACACACTTCCTCCAAGGCCACACCTCCTAATAGTGCCACACCCTGGGCCAAGCATATTCAAACCACCATGAGGGTAAAGGGAATAAAAGGAGGACTTACTCAGAAACATCTTCATCCTCCCCATCAAAGTACCCTCTCCTCTCCCACAGCTCTCTGTCCTGTGGTGGCTTGAGAGAAATGGAGGGATCTATGTTGATCTACGGAAGAAGGGTGAATGTGGCTAGCATCAGGGTACTTCCTCTCTTTGTTATCTGGAGCTCTTGTTACACATGGAGACCACCCCTTAGGTTAGTACCCTTCACAGGGTCTGACCTGTAAGAGCCTCAACGTGTATTTGTTGAATGATGATGCTTGGCTAACATGTAATTAGCTTCTTGTTCTCTCTTGGAGTTCATTTTCAAAATAAAGACGTTAAAGAGACAGATACAACACTTATTTGTGAAAAACAAAATGCAGAAAGGCTTGTTCAAGGTGTCCTTCTTGCATTGGCACAAGATGCCTGCCTTGGGGTTTGGGTGAGCCAAGCTCAGTGTTTGGTTCAATTGTCCTGGAAGTCACATTGGATGACAGATTTACTTCAGTCTTCCACCTTAAAACTTAACTTACATTTTCAAACTTGTTATTTGTTTAGCATCCTTTCAAAGCCAAATTTACCTTTGTAAAACTTAAAAGGTTTTGTTAGTAAACCTCAGGACTTTAATATTTCCAGTTACTACATACAATGCTTCTTATGTATTATTAAGTATAACTTTTCAATGTTTTTAATTAAAATAGAATCATATCACGAATCATTTCTTTCCTACAGCCCCTCCTAATATCTCTCCCTCAACCCCATCCCCATCTCAAGTTGATAGCCTCATATTCTTTCATTATATTTGTTACATATATATGCATTCATGTGTGTGCATGTGTATCATAAAAGAACCTGCCAAGTCTTTTTTTTCCCCTGTTGGTAGTGTGTATAGGATTCTTGGTAGATGGTACTTTAACCGTTTTAACCTTGGGCATTTTAATTTTTGTTTCTGCTTCTTTATCCACTATATTCATAAAGAAATGGAGGCAGAGAACGCAGGCATGTATGTTATGCATGTCCACATAGTTGTTAATTATCAATAGCAAGCCTGAGATTTAAAATGAGTCAGTCTTGTTAGAGAGACCATTATACTAACTCGGCCTTGTATATATTTCAAGCAAACATTAAGGCAATAAGAGCATGTTAATAGATCATGTTAGACTTCCTTCATCCCCAAACCTATTCATTTGTAAGCAAAAGAGTATTTAAATATATTAATTAAGAGCATTATTAAGCTATGAACTTACCATTGTATCTATTAATGAAATTAAGAGTTATTTCAAAAGTTCATCAGCTGACCACCAAGCCTTTACCACGTGAACCTTCACAGGACATTTTTATATTCAAATCATAGCTGTTGGGAGGCCGTGCATGTTAGAGGAAGGCCTGTACTGCGTGACAAGCAATATGAACATACTGGACTCTGGTAGGAAGCTCTCGAGAATCTGCCCATGTGCTTTGCTCTAAGGGACACGGAGCATCTAGAACTTATGTTTCTGTTAATGCTATTCTAGGGTAAAATTTATTTGAAAGTGTTTTTATTGGATTCTCCTGAGAGTCATCTGATAAATTTAAGTACCAACATTTCTGTGCTTATAAAACAAATGTCAGAGCACTCACTGGTCTCTTTCCTTAGTGTTATTTCTACTCTGTTTCCTCTCCATATTTCTCCCTTAATTCAAACACAAGCCCAAGTCTCACATTCAAGTATTTATTACCAAAAATAAAGAGATGATTAGAAAAACAAACATCTTGAAAATGATTCTCAAATATGACCAAAATCACATAAGTAGTATGGCTGACAGAACTCATAACTTAGATTCTCTGCTACAGAGAACACAGTGGTTCTTCCTTAGAAGGATATTTTGAATATAATTTTATACAGATGAAGCAATGGGGGGACCAGCTGGCTTGCCTAAGGTCATCAGTTTAGATTAGATTAGAGTAAGTTGCATTGTCTTGTGTTTTTCTTCATATTATACACTCACTGAGGGGAAAATTCCCAATTTTTCATTTTTCATCCGTGACTAATTTCCTGTTTTAAAATCCACAGTTGCCTCTGGTTCTCTTTCTTCCTAACATATGTCACTGGCTTTACCTTTAAATATTGGTCCTAGAGGCAGTCTCTCACTCTGCTAAGAGTTCATTATCTCAAATATGCTGTTCTGTTGGTCCTCTTCGTAGGTTATATGGATCTCTCTCTCTCTCTGTCTCTGTCTCTGTCTCTGTCTCTGTCTCTGTCTCTGTCTCTCTCTCTCTCTCTCTCTCTGTGTTGTTACAGAAGTGTCAGTCTCAGAAATAATCACAACCTCTCTCTCTCTTTTTTTTTTTACTTTTTAAATAATATTTATTTATGTATACAAGTACACTGTAGCTGCCTTTGACACACCAGAAGAGGGCATCAGATTCCATTACAGATGGTTGTGAGCCACCATGTGGTTGCTGGGAATTGAACTCAGGACCTCTGGAAGAGCAGTCAGTGCTCTTAACCGTTGAGCCATCTCTCCAGCCCATGAAATTACTTTTTTTTTTATTAACTTGAGTATTTCTTATTTACATTTCGAGTGTTATTCCCTTTCCCGGTTTACGGGCCAACATCCCCCTAACCCCTCCCCCTCCCCTTCTTTATGGGTGTTCCCCTCCCCATCCTCCCCCCCCATTGCCGCCCTCCCCCCAACAGTCTAGTTCACTGGGGGTTCAGTCTTAGCAGGACCTAGGGCTTCCCCTTCCACTGGTGCTCTTACTAGGATATTCATTGCTACCTATGAGGTCAGAGTCCAGGATCAGTACATGTATAGTCTTTAGGTAGTGGCTTAGTTACAACCTCTCTCTTAATGACTGAAAGGCATTCTAAATCTTTAAAATTGGTAGAGTTTGCAACCGTCAAGGATACTTATCTATTCATGGTCCTTGAACGGTTTCTTCACTAAGGAAGATTTTCCAATACTGAATGCCATTCGTGGCAAGAACAGTCTACCTTTGAGGATGATGTCTTCCTGCCATTGGTCTCAGGATCAGGGCGCCCTTAGTTAATAGCTCCTTTGACATTCTAAATCTATCTTTTCCCTCTTCGACATTACTCTATTTTGGAATGACTTTACTTTTTGTCTGTTGTTTGCTGAGAGGACAGCCTGAGTGTTCATGTAAGTTGCCCACTGAGGCCACTATGAATATTTCAGTAATGACTCATACTGTCCAGTTTCCACATACTGGCCTAAAACAACATAACTCTTCATTTGGGGCTGAGAACTTCCCTCTGGGGCTTTGGTTTGTTTTGAAGTCATGTAATTCCTGTTCACTGAGAAAGAAATCCACTTCCCTGGGGCAGCTCTGGAGTGCATGCCAGCACTGCTCACCAATTCTGATCGTAATGCTTTCTGCAGGGATTTTCTATGGGTTGGTACCCACTGCCATTTTTCTTCTGAGAGTTCCCATGGTAAAGAGATGGTTGGGACTCTTCAGAGGTGGGCCTCTGTTGATGTTACCACCTAGACTACTGGTGCCTACGCTGCTTCCATTTTCTGTGTATGTTCCCCTCCTTTTTAGTCTATGTGACATGGGCAGGACTGACCTCAGTGTGGGCAAAGGTTCTCTAAGTCAGCCAGCTTTTTACAGTTCCTTATCAGCAAAGATTGCTTCAAGGGGAAGCATGCAATGCAGAAAAGAGCCGATATGCCCCATGAGACTATTCCAAAAGATTGTGGGGTGTGTGGACTCCCTCCTACTGGAACTTGGAGATTTGAGGAGATGAGGAGAAATTTCATTTTTTATTTTTATATATTTTTACTTTAAATTATTTTATTTATTTACATTCCAGTCGTTGCCCTGCACTGGTCCTTTCTCCCACAGTTCCTCATCCCTTTCTTCTTCCCCTTTGCCTCTGAAAGGGTGCTCCCCCCAATACCAGACCTCCCCCTTTCCTGGGACCTCAAGTCTCTCCATGATTAAACATATCTCCTCCCACTGAGGCCAGACCAGGCTGACATCTGCTATATATGTGCCAGGGACCTCGGACAGGCGGTGTATGCTGTCTTTTTATCTACCTGGTAGCTAGACCTGGAACCAACACCACTGGTGAAGTGCTGAGGGATGAAGGGTGAAAAGTGGCACATTGTTTGAACCCTGATACAAGCTGTGTGAGCACCTTTTTTAATGACAACAGTCAATAAATTACCCTTTCCTGCTGAAAGTGGTTTGAGTGCGATGTCTTGTGCTATGTGCCAGAATGTATCTAAAATGTTCTTCTATACAGGAGTCAAGAAATAGCACAAAGGAGTCTAATTTTTAGTTTTTTTTTCTTACAGTTCTTCATCAGTAGAAAAAATGATGAGGGACCTATCATTCTAAAAATGCTTAACTCAAGGAATTAGTGTGAAACAATAGAATTAATAATTTTTTTTATTAACTTGAGTATTTCTTATATACATTTCAAGTGTTATTCCCTTTCCTGGTTTCCAGGCAAACATCCCCCTCCCCCCTCCCCTTCCTTATGGGTGTTCCCCTCCCAACCCTCCCCCCATTGCCGCCCTCCCCCCATAGTCTAGTTCACTGGGGGTTCAGTCTTAGCAGGACCCAGGGCTTCCCCTTCCACTGGTGCTCTTACTAGGATATTCATTGCTACCTATGAGGTCAGAGTCCAGGGTCAGTCCATGTATAGTCTTTAGGTAGTGGCTTAGTCCCTGGAAGCTCTGGTTGCTTGGCATTGTTGTACATATGGGGTCTCGAGCCCCTTCAAGCTCTTCCAGTTCTTTCTCTGATTCCTTCAATAGGGGACCTATTCTCAGTTCAGTGGTTTGCTGCTGGCATTCGCCTCTGTATTTGCTGTATTCTGGCTGTGTCTCTCAGGAGCGATCTACATCCGGCTCCTGTCGGTCTGCACTTCTTTGCTTCATCCATCTTGTCTAATTGGGTGGCTGTATATGTATGGGCCACATGTGGGGCAGGCTCTGAATGGGTGTTCCTTCAGTCTCTGTTTTAATCTTTGCCTCTCCCTTCCCTGCCAAGGGTATTCTTTTTCCTCATTTAAAGAAGGAGTGAAGCATTCACATTTTGATCATCCATCTTGAGTTTCATGTGTTCTGTGCATCTAGGGTAATTCAAGCATTTGGGCTAATAGCCACTTATCAATGAGTGCATACCATGTATGTCTTTCTGTGATTGGGTTAGCTCACTCAGGATGATATTTTCCAGTTCCAACCATTTGCCTACGAATTTCATAAACTCGTTGTTTTTGATAGCTGAGTAATATTCCATTGTGTAGATGTACCACATTTTCTGTATCCATTCCTCTGTTGAAGGGCATCTGGGTTCTTTCCATTTTCTGGCTATTATAAATAAGGCTGCGATGAACATAGTGGAGCACGTGTCTCTTTTATATGTTGAGGCATCTTTTGGGTATATGCCCAAGAGAGGTATAGCTGGATCCTCAGGCAGTTCAATGTCCAATTTTCTGAGGAACCTCCAGACTGATTTCCAGAATGGTTGTACCAGTCTGCAATCCCACCAACAATGGAGGAGTGTTCCTCTTTCTCCACATCCTCGCCAGCATCTGCTGTCACCTGAGTTTTTGATCTTAGCCATTCTCACTGGTGTGAGGTGAAATCTCAGGGTTGTTTTGATTTGCATTTCCCTTATGACTAAAGATGTTGAACATTTCTTTAGGTGTTTCTCAGCCATTCGGCATTCCTCAGCTGTGAATTCTTTGTTTAGCTCTGAACCCCATTTTTTAATAGGGTTATTTATTTCCTTGCGGTCTAACTTCTTGAGTTCTTTGTATATTTTGGATATAAGGCCTCTATCTGTTGTAGGATTGGTAAAGATCTTTTCCCAATCTGTTGGTTGCCGTTTTGTCCTAACCACAGTGTCCTTTGCCTTACAGAAGCTTTGCAGTTTTATGAGATCCCATTTGTCGATTCTTGATCTTAGAGCATAAGCCATTGGTGTTTTGTTCAGGAAATTTTTTCCAGTGCCCATGTGTTCCAGATGCTTCCCTAGTTTTTCTTCTATTAGTTTGAGTGTGTCTGGTTTGATGTGGAGGTCCTTGATCCACTTGGACTTAAGCTTTGTACAGGGTGATAAGCATGGATCGATCTGCATTCTTCTACATGTTGCCCTCCAGTTGAACCAGCACCATTTGCTGAAAATGCTATCTTTTTTCCATTGGATGGTTTTGGCTCCTTTGTCAAAAATCAAGTGACCATAGGTGTGTGGGTTCATTTCTGGGTCTTCAATTCTATTCCATTGGTCTATCTGTCTGTCTCTGTACCAATACCATGCAGTTTTTATCACTATTGCTCTGTAATACTGCTTGAGTTCAGGGATAGTGATTCCCCCTGAAGTCCTTTTATTGTTGAGGATAGCTTTAGCTATCCTGGGTTTTTTGTTATTCCAGATGAATTTGCAAATTGTTCTGTCTAACTCTTTGAAGAAATGGATTGGTATTTTGATGGGGATTGCATTGAATCTGTAGATTGCTTTTGGTAAAATGGCCATTTTTACTATATTAATCCTGCCAATCCATGAGCATGGGAGATCTTTCCATCTTCTGAGGTCTTCTTCAATTTCTTTCCGCAGTGTCTTGAAGTTCTTATTGTACAGATCTTTTACTTGCTTGGTTAAAGTCACACCGAGGTACTTTATATTATTTGGGTCTATTATGAAGGGTGTCGTTTCCCTAATTTCTCTCTTGGCTTGTTTCTCTTTTGTATAGAGGAAGGCAACTGATTTATTTGAGTTAATTTTATACCCAGCCACGTTGCTGAAGTTGTTTATCAGCTTTAGTAGTTCACTGGTGGAACTTTTGGGATCACTTAAATATACTATCATGTCATCTGCAAATAGTGATATTTTGACCTCTTCTTTTCCGATCTGTATCCCCTTGATCTCCTTTTGTTGTCTGATTGCTCTGGCTAGAACTTCAAGAACTATATTGAATAAGTAGGGAGAGAGTGGGCAGCTTTGTCTAGTCCCTGATTTTAGTGGGATTGCTTCAAGTTTCTCTCCATTTAGTTTAATGTTAGCAACTGGTTTGCTGTATATGGCTTTTACTATGTTTAGGTATGGGCCTTGAATTCCTATTCTTTCCAGGACTTTTATCATGAAGGGGTGTTGAATTTTGTCAAATGCTTTCTCAGCATCTAATGAAATGATCATGTGGTTCTGTTCTTTCAGTTTGTTTATATAATGGATCACGTTGATGGTTTTCCGTATATTAAACCATCCCTGCCTGCCTGGGATGAAGCCTACTTGATCATGGTGGATGATTGTTTTGATGTGCTCTTGAATTCGGTTTGCCAGAATTTTATTGAGTAATTTTGCGTCGACATTCATAAGGGAAATTGGTCTGAAGTTCTCTTTCTTTGTTGTGTCTTTGTGTGGTTTAGGTATAAGAGTAATTGTGGCTTCGTAGAAGGAATTCGGTAGGGCTCCATCTGTTTCAATTTTGTGGAATAGTTTGGATAATATTGGTATGAGGTCTTCTATGAAGGTTTGATAGAATTCTGCACTAAACCCGTCTGGACCTGGGCTCTTTTTGGTTGGGAGACCTTTAATGACTGCTTCTATTTCCTTAGGAGTTATGGGGTTGTTTAACTGGTTTATCTGTTCCTGATTTAACTTCGATACCTGGTATCTGTCTAGGAAATTGTCCATTTCCTGAAGATTTTCAAGTTTTGTTGAATATAGGTTTTTATAGTAAGATCTGATGATTTTTTGAATTTACTCTGAATCTGTAGTTATGTCTCCCTTTTCATTTCTGATTTTGTTAATTTGGACGCACTCTCTGTGTCCTCTCGTTAGTCTGGCTAAGGGTTTATCTATCTTGTTGATTTTCTCAAAGAACCAACTTTTGGTTCTGTTGATTCTTTCTATGGTCCTTTTGTTTCTACTTGGTTGATTTCAGCTCTGAGTTTGATTATTTCCTGCCTTCTACTCCTCCTGGGTGTATTTGCTTCTTTTTGTTCTAGAGCTTTTAGGTGTGCTGTCAAGCTGCTGACATATGCTCTTTCCTGTTTCTTTCTGCAGGCACTCAGCGCTATGAGTTTTCCTCTTAGCACAGCTTTCATTGTGTCCCATAAGTTTGGGTATGTTGTACCTTCATTTTCATTAAATTCTAAAAAGTTTTTAATTTCTTTCTTTATTTCTTCATTGACCAGGTAATCATTGAGTAGAGCATTGTTCAATTTCCATGTATATGTGGGCATTCTTCCCTTATTGTTATTGAAGACCAGTTTTAGGCCATGGTGGTCCGATAGCACGCATGGGATTATTTCTATCTTTCTGTACCTGTTGAGGCCCATTTTTTGACCAATTATATGGTCAATTTTGGAGAAAGTACCATGAGGAGCTGAGAAGAAGGTATATCCTTTTGCTTTAGGATAGAATGTTCTATAAATATCCGTTAAGTCCATTTGGCTCATGACTTCTCTTAGTCTGTGGACATCACTGTTTAATTTCTGTTTCCATGATCTGTCCATTGATGAGAGTGGGGTGTTGAAATCTCCCACTATTATTGTGTGAGGTGCAATGTGTGTTTTGAGCTTTAGTAAGGTTTCTTTTACGTATGTAGGTGCCCTTGTATTTGGGGCATAGATATTTAGGATTGAGAGTTCATCTTGGTGGATTTTTCCTTTGATGAATATGAAGTGTCCTTCCTTATCTTTTTTGATGACTATTATTTGGAAATTGATTTTATTTGATATTAGAATGGCTACTCCAGCTTGCTTCTTCTGACCATTTGCTTGGAAAATTGTTTTCCAGCCTTTCACTTTGAGGTAGTGTCTGTCTTTGTCTCTGAGGTGTGTTTCCTGTAGGCAGCAGAATGCAGGGTCCTCGTTTTGTATCCAGTTTGTTAATCTATGTCTTTTTATTGGGGAGTTGAGGCCATTGATATTGAGAGATATTAAGGAATAGTGATTATTGCTTCCCGTTATATTCATATTTGGATGTGAGGTTATGTTTGTGTGCTTTCATTCTCTTTGTTTTGTTGCCAAGACGATTAGTTTCTTGCTTCTTCTAGGGTATAGCTTGCCTCCTTATGTTGGTCTTTACCATTTATTATCCTTTGTAGTGCTGGATTTGTAGAAAGATATTGTGTAAATTTGGTTTTGTCATGAAATATCTTGGTTTCTCCATCAATGTTAATTGAGAGTTTTGCTGGATACAGTAACCTGGGCTGGCATTTGTGTTCTCTTAGGGTCTGTATGACATCAGTCCAGGATCTTCTGGCCTTCATAGTTTCTGGCGAGAAGTCTGGTGTGATTCTGATAGGTCTGCCTTTATATGTTACTTGACCTTTTTCCCTTACTGCTTTTAATATTCTTTCTTTATTTTGTGCGTTTGGTGTTTTGACAATTATGTGACGGGAGGTGTTTCTTTTCTGGTCCAATCTATTTCGAGTTCTGTAGGCTTCTTGTATGCCTATGGGTATCTCTTTTTTTAGGTTAGGGAAGTTTTCTTCTATGATTTTGTTGAAGATATTTACTGGTCCTTTGAGCTGGGAGTCTTCACTCTCTTCTATACCTATTATCCTTAGGTTTGATCTTCTCATTGAGTCCTGGATTTCCTGTATGTTTTGGACCAGTAGCTTTTTCCGCTTTACATTATCTTTGACAGTTGAGTCAATGATTTCTATGGAATCTTCTGCTCCTGAGATTCTCTCTTCCATCTCCTGTATTCTGTTGGTGAAGCTTGTATCTACAGCTCCTTGTCTCTTCTTTTGGTTTTCTATATCCAGGGTTGTTTCCATATGTTCTTTCTTGATTGCTTCTATTTCCATTTTTATTTCCTTCAACTGTTTGATTGTGTTTTCCTGGAATTCTTTCAGGGATTTTTGTGTCTCCTCTCTATGGGCTTCTACTTGTTTATTTATGTTTTCCTGGAATTCTTTCAGGGATTTTTGTGTCTCCTCTCTATGGGCTTCTACTTGTTTATTTATGTTTTCCTGGAATTCTTTCAGGGATTTTTGCGATTCTTTCAGGCATTTTTGCGATTCCTCTCTGTAGGCTTCTACTTGTTCTCTAAGGGAGTTCTTTACGTCTTTCTTGAAGTCCTCCAGCATCATGATCAAAAATGATTTTGAAACTAGATCTTGCTTTTCTGGTGTGTTTGGATATTCCATGTTTGTTTTGATGGGAGAATTGTGTTCCAATGGTGCCATGTAGTCTTGGTTTCTGTCGCTTGGGTTCCTGCGCTTGCCTCTCGTCATCAGATTATCTCTAGTGTTACTTTGTTCTGCTATTTCTGACAGTGTCTAGACTGTCCTATAAGCCTGTGTGTCAGGAGTGCTGTAGACCTGTTTTCCTCTCTTTCAGTCAGTTATGGGGACAGAGTGTTCTGCTGTCCGGCGTGTAGTTTTTTCCTCTCTACAGGTCTTCAGCTGTTCCTGTGGGCCTGTGTCTTGAGTTCACCAGGCAGCTTTCTTGCAGCAGAAAAGTTGGTCTTACCTGTGGTCCCGAGGCTCAGGTTCACTCGTGGGGTGCTGCCCACGGGCTCTCTGCAGCGGCAGCAACCAGGAAGACCTGTGCCGCCGTTTCCGGGAGCTTCAGTGCACCAGGGTTCCAGATGGTCTTTGGCTTTTTCCTCTGGCGTCCGAGATGTGTGTGCAGAGAGCAGTCTCTTCTGGTTTCCCAGGCTTGTCTGCCTCTCTGAAGGTTCAGCTCTCCCTCCCACGGGATTTGGGTGCAGAGAACTGTTTATTCGGTCTGTTTCCCTCAGGTTCCGGCGGTGTCTCAGGCAGGGGTCCTGGTGCTCCTGGGCTCTCCCCCACGGGAGCCCAGAGGCCTTATACAGTTTCCTCTTGGGCCAGGGATGTGGGCAGGGGTGAGCAGTGTTGGTGGTCTCTTCCGCTCTGCAGCCTCAGGAGTGCCCACCTGACCAGGCGGTTGGGTCTCTCTCTCACAGGGTCTGGGGGCAGAGAGCTGCTCTAGAATTAATAATTTTAAGGAATAAAGGACATGTGAAAACCTAGAAGGGAAAGGACTTCTAGATATAATAGTAACTTAAAATTACAACACAATGCTTGTCTGTGTGTCTCTCTGCATTTGCTCCAGTCAGCTGCCAGAGGGAGCCTCTCTAATGACGATTGTGCTTGGCACTGATCTATGAGTATAGCGGAATATCATGCTTTGTTCACTTGGTATCCCTGAGAGGCCTGATCTTTTCTGAAGGGAAATGGAGGATCAGTGGATCTGAGGGAGAAGATAAGTATGTGTAGAGAGGATTGGGAGGAGTGAAGGGAGGAGAGGGTGTGGTCCAGATATATTGTATGAAGAAGAAGAAATAAAAAGAAAAAAAGGGGGGGGGATACAACATACAATCACCTTTTGAATTGCAGTGCCATTTGATGATTCTTCTTAATAGGTTACTTCTCTAATTCATTTAACCCTCTCTGTAAATTATTAAACAATCTGATTTAAAAGACAACAGTGTATTAAATGGGGTTTGTTTGGAAGTTTGTTTGGCTAGTTCTTTGACCTTGGTCTGGTTACTGCACCTCAACATTGGAGGGCTGTTGTTATGGTGCTAATGGATTTGAGAACCTTGGATTGAGCCGTGTAATAAGGTCAACAGCAAGAGAATCTCTCTCTGGGATTGCTGCTTTGTTATAGTTCCTGCTGGAAGCTTGAGTCTCCATTCAGGTATTGTTGTCTGTAGTTGTCCCCACTGAGATGCCCTAGGCCTGGTCAGGGAGTCCTCTATGACCACAGACTTCTTCCCCAATGGCTGTCAATGTGAAATTGTACTTGCCTTTTATGTTCATTAAAACTATCACCAGGGTGACCATTCCAGGAAATTCAGAATTTCTCTACACCCATAATCCCTAGATTTTTAGATTACTCTTAGATACGCGAGGAAGAACATAACCTTCACTTACTTCAGGTAGAATTAGTTGTGAAACAACAGTATCAAGTGACAGAATGCAATTCCTTTGTGCCAACAGGTAGATCTGTGTTTCTGGGGTTATTTCCTTAGAACAATCTCGGAAAGTCTAAAGCCACACAGCTGCACTGATATTATTCCATTGTGCATTACCGAAAGGATAGAGGATGAGAAAGATGCCTGAGCCCATCTTCCCACCCTCCCAATAATCTCAGCATTGTCTCCCCAAGTCTTAACTCCCTTTCCACCCCAACCACTACTCCCCCAGATGGCATTAATGAGAGAATGTTGGCATTTTGACAGAAAACTTTCTTCTTCCTTCCTGGTTGCTCCATCTGGGAGGTTTGGTGTTAGAGACAAATGCACATTTTGAATAACTCTGTTTTCCCTTACATTGGGTTCAGAGGTTGATTATTTGTTATAAAACTGGAAGCATCTAGTTTCCTGACAGTAGAAAGGGACTGTATTTCCACCTTAGACCACAGATAACAGTGCCTTTAGGAAAAACCATTAAAAGCAGAAGTGCCAAAGCCCATAAAGTAGTAGCAAATGCAAAGATTCCAAACTGATTTGGGTTGATCTTTTTAATAATCACGTGCAGAGGCATGCTCTCGAGGAGGAACCCGTGTGCTCTGGAAGAATTTCATGGAGCATAATTACACAATCACTGGACCTGGGTCAAGAGCTAGAATATGGATGGACAAGGGGAGTGGGATTGTCTATAGGACCAGGTTCCAAGATAACCAGGGCACTTTAAGAAAAGGGTTTCTCTGCTCCTGTAAACCCCAGGCTATTGCCGAGGCCATTGGCTGCTCTCTAAAAACTAACAGTAAGGCCCTATGGCTGAAGACGGCATCTACACAAGTCTTTTAACATGGAGAAATTGAGCTGTTTCCTACCTGGGGCCTTCACCCCTATGGACTAGTGTTCAAGGTCTACTACTGAAGGATGTGATAAGCATCTACCTAGCTACAGATGTTTTGCTCTACAATGATAACCTGCCTGCAAGGTGCACTGGTGCACCAGTGGCACAGAGCACTTGGGGTAACCAAGCAGTCTCCGATCGGTTTTAAAGTCCACTTCCTGAGATGAAACCCATCCCTGACACAACACGGGTGACTAAGAACCCGAGACCAGATATATCAGGGACCTAGGGGAAAAACCAAATGCTATTGTTCCGCTAAAGGACCGTGGCCATAACATGATTCCTACTGACATTCTGCTATTCTCGGATCTGAGCCTTGCTCAGCCATCTGCAGAGAATCTTCTTCCTGCAGAAGATGGGAACAGACAGAGCTATAGCTAAACAGTGTACAGAGAGCAAGTGACCGCAGAACACTCAGTCCAAATGGTATGTCTCCATCGAATCGCTCTCCTCGGTGCTTGGGGAAACCTGTAGAAGAGGAGGTGGAGAGACTGTAAGAGACAGAGAGGATTGAGGACACCAAGGAGACAGAGCCCTCTAAATCAACATGATAGGACTGACAAACATATCAACTCACAGAAACCGTGGCAGCATGCACACTGCCTGCATGAGTGTAAGCCAGATGGGGCCCAGTGCTGAGAGGGGAAGTGGATACAAACCTCCATCTCTAATCCAGAAGCTGTATCTAATTGATAAACACCCTCGAGTAAAAATTGTTTCTCTCTAACAGTGTCTCACTGGGGATCCAAATCACTCTTAAAGGCAGGCCCTATGCCCAGGCCAGCACAGAATGAACTCAATATCTTTAGGGGGTTCTTATTTTCACAATGTTTTGTCAGGGTTTTAAAATGATTTTTAACCTTATAGCTCATACAAATATGATATATATGTATAATGATTTATATGTATATTTGATTTATATGTATATGTGATATATATGCTTCCAGTTCTGTGTTTATATGGATTCTTGTGTGTACAAAGGCATACTTGTGCACCTCTTGCTTTCTTTTTGACTCTTTTCCTTTTGTTTGTTTATTTAGTCCTACTTCAGTTTGTTCGTGTTAGTTTATTTTATTATCATTCTTTGGATGTCTGTTTCCTAAGGAGAGACAAATTGTGCCGATTCAGATGGGAAAGAAGGTGGGAAGGAACTGGGAGGAGCTTGGGGAGAGGAAACCATAAGTAGAAAATGTTATATGAAGAAGATACACGTTCAATAAAAGGAAATAGAAAAGAAAGAAAGACAGAGAGAAAGAAGGGGTTTCCAAGAGTAGAGGAAAAGGTTATTCAGTTGAATTGGTGGAATTTTACATGTGCAGGACAAGCAACTTGGAGATATTATACAATGCAATAAGGAACATAGATCGTGGTTTTGAAAGTGACTGACATGGTATGTTTTATGCTGTGCATATTTTAAAAATGAAAAGGGAGAGTTCCCATTTGAGATTGCCTCATTGTCTTTGCCTCAGAAAAGCTGCTAATGAACTGTTATTACTCTGCTTTGTTTGTTCTGTGAGAAGCTCAGAATTCCTGAAAAAAAAAACCCTGAGGAATTATTTTAGTGAATGAATTAAAAATATAGACCCTGAAATCTGATGCTTCTGACTCTGACTCTGACCTGTTGCTTGCTGACCATATGACACTGGGAAAATTCATATCGGCCTCAATTCCCAGTTCCTTGACCTAGTGCGTGTTGAGGCACTTATGATGTAGAGCATCTCAAGTTTATAGGGAATATTAGGTGGTAAACAAATTAGACTCTATTGTCAATAGTCTCATGTCAATAGTTTGAGCCCTATTTCAACACTCATTTTTTTTTATTTTTCTGTTCTAAATGGGAACTTTGTTGTTTAAGATCACAAGGGGGAAAATAAACATTGCTTGGGACAAGGAGTTGGGACTGAGCAGTGAGGTGGTCGTTGGAGTTAGACTTGTGGAGTTTGTGCTTGAGAGTAGAGAAGGAGAATGAGAGACCAGGATCCTGACTGAAGGAGAACAACCAGGATGGAGAACAGTAGACATCCAGAGGGCAGCGGCCTGAGCATAGGGCCAGAGGACTGAGGAGGCTGACACGGAGAGAGCCTGGCTCCTAAGTGTTCTCTGGAGGCTCTGAGAAAACTCTCTTGGAGTTTGGAAACCGTTTTGTTGATGTGCTGACAGCTAAGGTTAGAGTGGAGTTTCCTTTAGAAAGTCCCAAGAGTGTTGGAAATGAACTCTGACCAAGAATTTTAGTTTAACTTCTTCCTGCTTAGCAGCAAGTATTGGCTTTTGGGTTAAGGGGTAAGGGTTCTTACTCAATCCTTTTTCTTTTTCTTTTGGCTATGTGATACATAAAAATTAGTCATATTGAGAAAAAGGAGACTCTGAAAGGTTAGAAGAAAGATCTATCAGGGAGCAGATCACCCCACGGATGGCCTATGCTTGCAAGAAGCAGAGTCCAGCACATCTGGCTGATGTGGAGATTAAGTGTGGCAGAGAGGGATGTGAAAAACAAAACAAAACAAAACAAAACAGTGTTCTTCATGTTTGGCATCATCGTGTAGCTGGTGACAGAAACTTGGGGTAGAGTAAGTATTTGAGAAAACAAGATGGATGCCGTCCAAAAGTCAACTCCAACCTCAAAAATTCCAAGTAAGTGATTGGAGAAAGCATCTGGCAGGGGCGTTTTCACTTAACCTTATGGAAACCTGTAAAACAGCATCTCTAGTAAGCTATCACATGATTTCTAATTACAAGTGGTTTTTCTGTTATTCAGCGTGTCTGGCAACTGGTCACAATAGACATACGTAGTAGGCAATGAGTTAAGACCCTTCACAGAGGGGAACGCCACCGTCAAGCCAACTCACTGGATATAAGGCAGCATAAAGATGTCTTGGGAGGTGAGGTGCTGGTAAATGTGAAGTGACAGGGGAACAGCAAGATGACAGCAACCCCTTTGTCCCTGGTGCAGATTGCAAGCAGTGCGTGCTGTCACAGGGCCAGAATAATTAAAGTCAGGGAATTTGTGTCACATGCAATGATCTCCTTAAATGTCTGCTTTCCTAAAATAGTTGTCATTAAATGCTCAGAAAATTCAAAGAGAGGCACTTAAGCACCTCAATCCTTCTTAAGTACTGAGGCCACAGGGTGCCTGCGCCTTCCATACCTGTGGGAGGTATATGCAGGCAGTCACTTGACTGTCAAGGTGTAGAGGCAGGCATTTCCCAGGTACTGACAGTGATGCACAATGATTCCTGTCAGGAGTCAAGACAGGCAAGGGCTAAGGCTGTAGTGTGACTTTGACTCCCTTCTTTTCCCCTTTGGCTTCTGACACAGCAAGATGTGGCTTTAGTGATCCAGTGACTTAGAACCATTGACAGTAGCAAGGAGCCTGCTTGCATCCAGTATTAGATTTGAACCCAGGAACCAGAGCATGGAAAACTGTTTAAGAGGGGTACCCTTGTGTCTTCAGTGGAGACTGAGTGCTGGTAGGGCTCTGTGACTTGGGACTCTGGGTGGGTTGTCTCCCAGAAGTCACCTCCATGCCACATCTTCTCCCCAGATATATCCCTTAAGTGAGTGGGGAACCACAAATACAGACTCCTTATGAATCATAACATTTATTTCTCCTTTATCACTCTATTCAAACACCATGCCATCTGTTTAGTTTAGGTGTGGAAAATCCTAAAGAAATCACTTTATGTTGTTATCCCTGGTTTAGTGATACCTTTTACTCATCACATAATTACTTATTATATATATGATATAAATATGTGTATGACCGTACATATGCATATTAATATGCAGTCTCAACCCCCATAGTGATTTTATAACCTAGCACTTGACTCCCTAATGTGTTAGAGGAAGGCCTTCCTGAGATACTGGACCACAAGGAACAAGTCATCAGCAAAGCTTGTCTGTCTCAACTCCTGCAAACATACCATCCTGGATCGCTGTGCATTTTTATAGGACACGGGTTACATTTCTGTTGATTGGCCTTCCACCTCAGGATTTAGTACAGTATTCATCAGCTACCAAGAGAGTATCAATGTGGTAGAATGCATGGGAAGCCAGACTGCCCAGGGCTTGAATCCTGGAGCTAGCATTTCATCTTCTGCAAGACACGTTACTTCCTTAACAGTTGAGTTTCTGAATCTATGAGGCGACAGTGCCCATATCTTTCAGGACTGTGCAAAGGTGCTTGGTATGGGGACAGGTGACTTTTGCTGTGTTACTAGAGCCACTAGTGATCCAAGAAGCCAGAAATAGGATGCTGTAGAGCCATGGGACAAGTGACCTTAAGCCAGTGGCACTAGTGACTACTGTTTGAAGATCAGACTTTCAGGGTTCTGAGGTACTCTTATGGCCCCGAGCCACAAAGTCTCTGGCTCTCTGCTTCTCCCTCTATCTCTCTAACCATCACTGATTAGATGAGTGTGCCAGCTCAGACAAGGTTCTGACAGTTGCACTTGTTTGTCCTGGGGCAGGGGAAGGGGGTTGGTTCCCAGTGGTTGCCTCTGAGAGGGAACTGTCTCAAGCACGCACTTCAATTGCACAGGCATTAAGACCACCCATAGCTTCCCAGGGAGAATCTTAGCAGTCATTGGTACTTCAGACCAGTGTCAGCTTTTGGGCTCACTCTGGGGAAGCAGCTGCTGACTGCTTGGTGTACCATGGCTGGTTGGCAGCAGCGGGCATCTCCGTCTGCTGTGGAATGCAGAGACATTCCCATCCCCAGGCTGGGCACACTGCCTATCCTCCGTTTCTCTTACTACATAGGGACACATCTGTTCTGTTGGCATTTCATCCTGACTCCAGTGTCTCCCCTCTCTGCTAGGGACAGCCAGTTGGTCTTTTCAAGACTTCTGAGTCAAGAAGGAGCTTTGGACTCGGAGGGGGTTGTTTCCCCTGAACGCTGGGGACTGCCTACAGTAACTCCGTAAGGCCTTTGTTGAGAGAAGCCTTCCAGTCGTGTGTGTTTTATTAAATCTGATGAGTTCTGTATTTTTGCCACAAGTCACATGGATCACCCACGTTGACTGAGCGCTGCCAGAGCCTCGTTGCTGTTACCCTGAAAGGAAGCCAGATTTTTTTTTAAGTGGGTGGGGGTAATTCCAGTTTGGTGCAATAAATTATATGGTTCTGCTTGATTTGTTTTGCTCTGGGCCGAGAGAACTCATGGCAGAATGTATCTTGCAATGTGTGTGCATGAACTGGGAAGCAGGCAGGAGCAAGAGAGTCAGGGAAGAGGAGGGAATTAAACTCTTCTATAGTGAATGGATTGGAAAGAAGACACAGCACAGCCCTTAGAGATTTTTCCTTTGAGCCTCTTCTCCGGCATAGCCTGTTAGGCTAGGATTTCATACATTCTAAGCATAGGACTTTGGGAAGAAGAAATTTGGAAGCTCTCATCCCTCAGAGAAGGTAACAAAATTATGGTGCTTCAGTTCATTACTCTGTCGCAGAAGGAAACTCTGGGGTCTTAGAAATCCAAGAAATGTGTCTTTCAGGAGTTTGTTTCGGTCTTCTGAGGTTATTGGCTTTGAAGGTGAAGCTTAAAGGCTTGAGAAGACCATGGGTTTGTGCCTCCAAATTTAAATGTGGTTGGTTTCCTGGGAAAGGTGAACCTGGCAATCATATAAAAATCATATATAAATGCTCTAAGATCAAGAATCGACAAATGGGATCTCATAAAACTGCAAAGCTTCTGTAAGGCAAAGGACATTGTGGTTAGGACAAAACGGCAACCAACAGATTGGGAAAAGATCTTTACCAATCCTACAACAGATAGAGGCCTTATATCCAAAATATACAAAGAACTCAAGAAGTTAGACTGCAGGGAGACAAATAACCCTATTAAAAAATGGGGTTCAGGGCTAAACAAAGAATTCACAGCTGAGGAATGCCGAATGGCTGAGAAACACCTAAAGAAATGTTCAACATCTTTAGTTATAAGGGAAATGCAAATCAAAACAACCCTGAGATTTCACCTCACACCAGTGAGAATGGCTAAGATCAAAAACTCAGGTGACAGCAGATGCTGGCGAGGATGTGGAGAAAGAGGAACACTCCTCCATTGTTGGTGGGATTGCAGACTGGTAAAACCATTCTGGAAATCAGTCTGGAGGTTCCTCAGAAAATTGGACATTGAACTGCCTGAGGATCCAGCTATACCTCTCTTGGGCATATACCCAAAAGATGCCTCAACATATAAAAGAGACACGTGCTCCACTATGTTCATCGCAGCCTTATTTATAATAGCCAGAAACTGGAAACAACCCAGATGCCCTTCAACAGAGGAATGGATACAGAAAATGTGGTACATCTACACAATGGAATATTACTCAGCTATTGAAAACAATGACTTTATGAAATTCATAGGCAAATGGATGGAACTGGAAAATATCATCCTGAGTGAGGTAACCCAATCACAGAAAAACACACACGGTATGCACTCATTGATAAGTGGCTATTAGCCCAAATGCTTGAATTACCCTAGATGCCTAGAACAAATGAAACTCAAGACAGATGATCAAAATGTGAATGCTTCACTCCTTCTTTAAAAGGGGAACAAGAATACCCTTGGCAGGGACTAGAGAGGCAAAGATTAAAACAGAGACTGAAGGAACACCCATTCAGAGCCTGCCCCACATGTGGCCCATACATATACAGCCACCCAATTAGACAAGATGGATGAAGCAAAGAAGTGCAGACCGACAGGAGCCGGATGTAGATCGCTCCTGAGAGACACAGCCAGAATACAGCAAATACAGAGGCGAATGCCAGCAGCAAACCACTGAACTGAGAATAGGACCCCCATTGAAGGAATCAGAGAAAGAACTGGAAGAGCTTGAAGGGGCTCGAGACCCCATAGGTACAACAATGCCAAGCAACCAGAGCTTCCAGGGACTAAGCCACTACCTAAAGACTATACATGGACTGACCCTGGACTCTGACCTCATAGGTAGCAATGAATATCCTAGTAAGAGCACCAGTGGAAGGGGAAGCCCTGGGTCCTGCTAAGACTGAACCCCCAGTGAACATGATTGTTGGGGGGAGGGCGGCAATGGGGGGAGGATGGGGAGGGGAACAGCCATAAAGAAGGGGAGGGGGAGAGATTAGGGGGATGTTTGCCCGGAAACCAGGAAAGGGAATAACACTCAAAATGTATATAAGAAATACTCAAGTTAATAAAAAAAATCATATATAAAGAAGATTTAAACTTTGCCTTGTTCTTAACTGACAGAGGGTTAGAATCATGTGGACGTAAGGTATAGGGAACTACTACACAAACCATATTACAACAGAGACCAGGAAAGACTCAAGTTAGGAAACGTGTAGACCCTTACTTTACCTCACATTCCCAATCTCTCTGAGATTTATTTTTGTCAATCAGAAAAAAAATGGGAATATAGTCTACCTCACAGAAATGCCATGAAAATCAGGTTGAAAAAGAAGAATAAAGAAAAAGTGGATGAATGTTTCTGTGACATCAGAAGAGACCAATAAATACAATCTTTCACTTTTAAGCAGCTTTAAAGGCATGAAGGCAGGCTCTGACTATTGTCAACAAGACATTGCTCTGTCTTTTGGGACTCCTTTGAAGGGGCAGCGTCAAGTATCCAGACCTCGACAAAGCAGCCTTGCCAGCCTCACAGCTGCGGTGGAAGAGCCTTTAGTTCTGAGGACCTCTGGAGAGAAGTTGGGAATCATATTTGGAAGACATTCCAAATTTATACATATGCCCTTCATTTATTTCCAAGACAAATGGATTTGAATAAATCCAAGTTTTTATTTTTAATTCAGGACCATACCACACATAATTCAAGCAGGGTTTAATTCTTTTTTTAAGGTGAGCTCCAAAAGGCATTAGAAGAATTGCTAAGTGAAAAAAGAATGCTTTGGGGGCTTGGGCAGGGGGCTAGCTTGATAAAACACCTGATATTTGAGCATAAGAATGTGAGTTTAGACCCCAGAACCCATGTGAAAGCAAAACCAAAGAGAGATGCTGTAATCCCAGTGTTGGGGAGGCAGAGACAGGAGGGTCCCTTGGGTTCATTGGACAACTAGCCATCCTAGCTGAGTGGTCTCACTTCAGGTACAGTGAGAAGCCCTGTCTCAAAATATAAAAAGAGAGATTGAGGAAGACAGCCAACATCAACCTCTGTCCTGATCATACATATACATATACATATTCTTTGTGAATTTCATATCACACACTGCAGTTTCTCTCATCTCTCTGTCCCTCTGTACCCACACTCTGCCCTTGTGACCTCCCCATAAAAAAAAAAAAACAACAAAATTTTGTTGTGGAAACTATAGTGTGTCACAGTCTTTTACTTGCAAATGTTCATTTCAATGAGTCATTGGTGTGGTTCAAGGCCTCTGGCTCTGCTATCAATATTGGATCCTCACTGGGACTCCTCTTGGATATCCTTTTGTTACCTTGTGTCATGGAGATCCTGTAGCTTTGGATCTGTAGGACTGATCCCTGCATGCAGTCCAGCAGTTCATAGTTGGGGTAGATGTTGGGGTGGGCCAACTCAAAGCTCCGGATATGAGCCTGGGTTGTAGCTAAGCTGGTCAACCCACCAGCTCTCCCACACACACACCACCAGGGCAGGCTCTCCAGCACTGCCCAGGCTAGCTTACCTAATCAAGCTGTCAAGGGGCAGAGCCAGCTGCCCTCAGGGCCAGCTAACCAGTACTCACACCAGCAGGGACAGCTCTATTGTGCTGCCTATGTGATGTGCAGGGCCTCTTGAGTGCTGCAGCAGGCGAGGAGCTGGGCCAGTTCTCCTACTCTCTTTCTTTTCTTTTCTTTTCTTTTTTTTTTGGAGCTGGGGACTGAACCCAGGGCCTTGTGCTTGCTAGTCAAGCACTCTACCACTGAGCTATATCCCCAACCTCAGTTCTCCTACTCTCATGACATTGGGGGCAAGCTCTCTTTCATGCCATAGTTGGCAAAAGGTAAGGAGTTAGGGAGGCATTTCACTCTGGCTTATACCACCACATAGTAGACAAATTGTGGGGCTAACTCACACCCTCAGGGTTTGCTTACCTGTGGCCCCACCATTAGGGTCAGCTCTACTGTGCTTTCTGGGCAAGGCGGCTCTATCCACCCAAGGCACATGGGGCTCATCTCAGCCAAAGAAAAATTTTAATTAAAGAAATCATACTACTGGAAAATGTTAAAAGACTGGAGGAGTGAAAACTTCTCTCTTACCATGACATTTATTTGCAAGTGTGCCCGTGTGGGGCTGAGTTGAAGAAAATGTCATCAGAATGACAGAGGAAGTCTTCAGCTTTACTCTCTACTAGTAGGTGATTTGTTGAAAGCCAGAACTCACTGGTACATGAATAAAGGTGACTCTTCTCTCTGACCTGGTGTGTTTTGTTTCCAGTTAAGGGGGTATTTTACTGCAATGTCCAATTAGCTTAAGATGTTCTCATAATTCCTCTACTTCATAAAACTGTGGGGACAACGATAAGAAAAACAGAAAACCTACTAGATTAAGAAAGATCAGGAATCTATAGGCCATCAAATCTGAAGCTGAGGTTGTCCTCCTGGAAAAGATTCTCTTTATTATACCATGTAGGCCTTCTCCCCTGGGCTTCCAGATCTCTTTCTTTTCCTTATCCCTTAATTCTTTTCACACAGATACCAGGAAGTCATCTATTTGTTCATGTCCCCCTTCCTAGACATAGTCTTTCTCCGTGTAATGATCAATCTTCTCAAATACATCACTACAGAAAATTAGCTGACAACAGTGGTGATACATGGTGATCTCAATATGCTCTCCCAGTTATTTATATTTACTTTATCATTGAATACTATATTCTTTGTTAGACTTGCAAAACATTAAAACTTTTTAGATGAGCTTATTCATTAATAAATAATAATCTAACCCAACACTGTTGCCATGGTCAAGAGGTGCTGGCTGAGGAACCTGATGGGACGCCCCTGGCTGGGGCGGTTCCTGAGGAAGTCCAGCCAGCAATTGACCAATGCAGATGTAGATGCTTGGAGCCAACCATCAGACTGAGCTCAGGGAACCTGGTGGGGAAGCTGGTAGAAGGACTGGAGAATCAGAGGGGGATTGCAACCACATTGGAAGAACAACGTAAGCTGGCCTGACCACCCAGTTCTCCCAGAGTCTAGACCACCAATCAAGGAATGTACCTGGAGGGATCCATGGCACCAGATACACATGTAGCAGAGAATGGCCTTGCCTGACAGCAATGAGAAGGGAAGCCCTTGGTCCTGAGGAGGCTTGATGCCCCAGCGTAGGGGGATGTTGGAGTAGTGGGGTAAGAGAGTATGTGTGGTTTGGAGGAACACTCATACAGGCATAGGGGAGGGAGAGGGAGGATGTGGGATGGGGGTTGGTGGAGGAGACAACTGGGAAGTGGGATATCATTTGAGATGTAAACAAATGGAATGATTAATAAAAAATAAGTAATAACCTTACTCATATAGAATTCATTAAACCATTATATAAGTATGCACTTTATTATCAACTACCAAACCCATTTCTACCCAAATTCTAGAACACTGTGTGTGATTAATGATTTTGCACAGAGTGAATTAATATTAGTTCTTTTCAAGACATGGAAGGAAATTAGGTACACTTTGAAGGGGGGAACTTTGTTGAAACACCCTTGCAGCCATTCAAAAACAACTGGAATGCTTTTTAAATTGTGAACCTGGAGGGTCTTATGGTTCACTGCTTGCCCTTATGTCCATAGGATTTATATTCTTTAATTCCTTGGACACTTCTCATTTTCTATTTTCTGTATCATTAGAACTCAATGTTTATTCATGGAGTTCTCTCCCTGTTCAAAAAGGGGAAGAGAATTGCATCAGCTTGAACACATTCCTGCTATGATTTGGGTGGAGTATTCATTTAAGTATGTACAGTTTTTATTTGTTCTTTGAGAATTTTATATTTGTACACAATGTATTTTGAGCATATCCACCTCTGATCCCATCCAGGTTTCTCCTACACCATCCCAAAATGTTCTCCCCACCCCCAGTTTCATGTCATTCTTTAAAGAACTTCACCGAGTTCTATTAGTGCTGCATACCTGTGCGTGGGGGGGGGTTTAGAAGAAAGGCACTGTGTTGGTTTGAATAAAAATGACCCCCAGAGGCCCATAAGGATGTCACTATTGGAGGTATGGTCTTGTTGGAGTAGGTGTGGCATTGTTGAAGGAAGTGTGTCATTGCTGAGTGGGCCTTGGGGTTTCAGAAGCTAAGCCTTATCTAGTGGCTCAGAATCTCTTTCTGCTGTTATGTAGAACTCTCAGCTTCCTCTTCAGCATGTGCACCGCCATGCCTCCCACTACGGTGACAGTGGACTAAATCTCTGAATTGCAAACCAGTTCCAACTAAGTGCTTTCCTTTTTAAGAAATGCTGTGGTCATGGTGTCTTTTCACAGCAATAAAATCCTAACTAAGACAAGAATTAGAGAAAGTGCCACAGATAAGTTGGCACTTTCTCTGATTGAGGTTAAGCTGTGGTATAACTATATTTCTGTCTCTTGTATATGATTTGGAGAGAGAATTCTTTCTGTCATCCATCAAAGAACCCTACTTTTGATTCTTCTGTTTCCCCCTGTCTTCAATACCTAGACAGGCATTTCAATGTTCATAATTTCAGTTTAATCATAAAGGTAAGTAAAAGGACAGGAAATAGTCATTTCCCTTATTTGTTTGCAGTTTCATTCACAGTAAAAAGACATAGAATGGAAAATATTAGCTAATGAGCAAGGTGGGTGCAAGACTGAGGGAGTCAGATTCTTCCTCAGATTCTCAGAGTAGGGTCAAGTATCCCTGAGAGGGGACTTTGAGAGGCTATTACATGAAGCTGTGAAGGGGAAGCCTGGGATGCAATGGAGACCCAAAGATGCCGGCGATGCACAGTAGCGCACTGTGGGTTATCTGTCAATGAGGGCTGCGTATAGGACGGAAGTGGAGCCATCTCAGAAGACAGAGGTGTACTGCAGGTAGTAAAGTTGGAGAGGCTGATCCACTTAAGCCCTTTGAAGCTGAAGTCCCAAATGCCAGAGCCAGAGTGACCTGCTTAGTCTTGGTCTTGTTCCAATTTGACCGTTCAACATCAAATTTCCACTCCTCCTCTGGAATAGAGTGTGTACTCTGGGTCATTGTATGTTGCAAGTATATAACATTTATATCACAGTTAAGAGGTTTCTTGAGTTCCAGGAAAGACTTTGGATGTCTGTACAGTGTTGGGACTATTAAAGACCGTGGGGACTTTGAAGTCAAAATGGATTAAATTTGTGTCATGAGATGGCCATGAACCTATGTGGGACAGGGAGGGGCAGAATGTTATAGCTTGAATGATAAATGTCCTCAGTAGTCCTATGTCTCTGAACACTTGATCTTTAGTCGGTGGTACTGTTTTGGAAGCTTATGGAACCTTTAGGAAGAGGAGTCTTGCTGGAGGATGTGTAATATGGGTACAGGCTCTGAGTTTTTACTACCTAGTCCCATCCCTGCAACCTTTCTCTGCTAAATGATATTCACCAGATTCATGCTCCCACTGTCATGCTGTCCCTGACATGATGGACTGTAAGTCAAACCCCATCCCCCTTGTAAATTGGTTTTTTTTTTTTTTGGTCGGGATATTTTATCACAGCAACAGAAAAGTAATGAATATACTATATAATAATGAAAAAACATGCAGAAATAAAATTTGACGAGTGAATGGAGAATAAAAAACTAAAACAAGTAATTTAAAAAGCTTGATCACATAAAAACATAGTTAAAAGTGTTATTAAAAGACAAAACGGGACAACTTTACAAGGCAAAATTTAAATGTTGGAGTAGCCTTTCTGTATGACTTTGAAAATTAGGGCTTGCTAGCTATATGAGTGGGTGGTAGCAGTCATTTGCCTGTATGAAGTCATGCCATTTCTGTTTATCATGGTATTGATTCTGTAATGGACAACTGGCCAATGCCCATCGGAGCTGTCTTTGTTTTAGTAGCTTCCTTCCTTTGTGTACCATGGACTTCTATTCACACTCAGCTTTACTGTCTGTGAGCTGGGCAGGTGTCTGACCTGACCAAGAACCCTCTGATCATACTGCTTGGTGTAGTTAATGTTCTAGTTGGGAATGTCTCACCAGTATGTTGGGAGTGTCTCTCCAGTGTGTTGGGAGTGCAGGAAGCAACCAAGACGAAGATGACTTTCAAGGCTTCTAAATATCAGTGAGCCTGTTGGAAGGATGCCACTGTGAGTGTCAAATAAATGAAGGCTGGAACTTTAGATCATTCAGGCCCTAGTGCAGTGGGCACCTAGCAGGTAGCTTCAGAAGTTGATTCACCTGTTGACCTCAGGCATAGGTATTGCACTCCAAGGCTACTCTCAGTTGTTGAGATCTGCCCCTAGATCCTGAGGACGAGGTCCCTTTCCTGGTCTCTGAGATGAGCTTCCTGCCACCTGCACATTTTAGCTTGTTAGTGTCAGACCCACCAACTCTTTACAATGCCTCTAATCCTAGGGATGTGGAAGGTTAAATTCAGACTTCATGACTTGTGGTTGTTCTCTGCTCTTGGGTTCTCATGGTCGCTCAGTTAGAAACATTAGTTCAGTGTCAAGATGGTTCCTGGCCACTGCTCTCAGAGATGTACAGAGGAACAAAATAGGATTCCTTTCCACTCGTTTATCTCCTGGAGGAACCAATATCTCACCAGTAGCTACAAACTGGATTTAATATGTCTGAAGGCTTGTCTTGGGGGAATGACTTGTAGTTTCTTCTCACCAGGGCTTCCGATCCCCCCTTTCCCACTCCAGTCAGGGTCACACAGCTGCCCTTATGTCTAGTTTTGCTGACTTCTTTGTCCTGTGTCACCTTTCTTTTTCTCCATGTTTTTCAGTTGTTCTGTCACAATCTTTGTGAACTTCTGATGCTCTTTCATGCTCTCTTTGGAGTAAAGTCAAGTTATTTTTCATATTCTGACTCTTCTAACTCACTGAATCATGTTGAAGTTTTATAATCTCCTGTTTTTTGGGGAAGTCTGCCTCTTTGCTCTTGTGCTTTGTAATCTTGGCCATATAAGGTAGCAACAAGAATCCAAAATTCTCTATTTTTATAAGCTTTTAGAGTTTCTTTATTAGCTATCCACTTCTAAAGTTGATGTCTTTTCAACAGTGACCCATTAGTTGATTCTATGTTATTTGTAGATTATAAAAACTACTGCTTGGCAGTGTTACAGAGCAATAGTGATAAAAACTGTATGGTATTGGTACAGAGGCAGGCAGGTAGATAAGTGGAATAGAATTGAAGACCCAGAAATGAACTCACATGCCTATGGTCACTTGATCTTTGACAAAGGAGCTAAAACCATCCAATGGAAGAAAGATAGCATTTCCAACAAATGGTGCTGGTTCAACCAGAGGTCAGCATGTAGAAGAATGCAAATCGATCCATTCTTATTGCCCTGTAAAAAGCTTAAGTCCAAGTGGATCAAGGACCTCCACATCAAACCAGATACATTCAAACTAATAGAAGAAAAAGTGGGGAAGAGTCTTGAACACATGAGCACTGGGGAAAATTTCCTGAACAAAACACCAATGACTTATGCTCAAAGATCAAGAATCAACAAATGGGACCCCATAAAACTGCAAATCTTCTGTAAGGCAAAGGACACCATCATTAGGACAAAATGGCAACCAACAGATTGGGAAAAGATCTTTCCTAATCCTACATCTGATAGAGGGCTAATATCCAAAATATACAAAGAAGTCAAGAAGTTAGACTCCAGAGAGCCAAATAACCCTATTAAAAATGGGGTATACAGCTAAACAAAGAATTCTCAGCTGAGGAATATTGAATGGCTAAGAAGCACCTAAAGAAATGTTCAACATCTTTAGTCATAAGGGAAATGCAAATCAAAACAACCCTGAGATTTCACCTCACACCAGTGAGAATGGCTAAGATCCAAAACTCAGGTGACAGCAGATGCTGGCGAGGATGCGGAGAAAGAGGAACACTCCTCCATTGTTGGTGGGATTGCAAACTGGTACAACCACTCTGGAAATCAGTCTGGAGGTTCCTCAGAAAATTGGACATTGAACTACCCAAGGACCCAGCTATACCTCTCTTGGGCATATACCCAAAAGATGCCCCAACATATAAAAAAGACACGTGCTCCACTATGTTCATCGCAGCCTTATTTATAATAGCCAGAAACTGGAAAGAACCCAGATGCCCTTCAACAGAGAAATGGATACAGAAAATGTGGTACATCTACACAATGGAATATTACTCAGCTATTGAAAACAATGACTTTATGAAATTCGTAGGCAAATGGATGGAACTAGAAAGGGGAATAACAATCAAAATGTAAATAAGAAATAGTCAAGTTAATAAAGATAAAAAAAATATCATCCTGAGTAAAGTAACCCAATCCCAGAAAAACACACATGGTATGTACTCATTGATAAGTGGATATTAGCCCTAAAGCTCAAATTAGCCAAGTTACAATCCACAGACCACATGAAGCTCAAGAAGAAGGATGCCCAAAGTGTGGATGCTTCACTCCTTCTTAAAAGAGGGAACAAAAATATTCAAAGGAGGGGATATGGAAGCAAAGTTTGAAGGAATGGCTATTCAGAGCCTTATTGTTCAAGATTCGATCATCCTGGAGATGTATGGGGTTCTCCCTCACCAGTCTCTGTCAAGCTCTGCAGAACTGATTCAAGTAAGAAAGACCAAAGCATGTAACTTCCTACCATCAGGTCTGTCTTACCCTATAATTAACCAGCCTAGGAAACCTAGAGAGAATCAGGGATTTTGGGGTTAGTGGTGTCATTTACCATTTCGTAGCTGATCCATCGAGTAAAAGATAAATACAAATAACAAATGTGTGTGGTTTTTTTTGTTTGTTTGTTTAACTCATTTTCTGTGCCCTATTTTTATTTGCTTAAATATCGAGGAGAAAAAAAAAACAGTAAAAGAACACTCTTTAAATAGCTCCTAAAACATGCCGCTGAGTTTCCAGTTTATTTCAGGGCTCATGGATCGTAGAATACCAGATTTCTTGGGTCTTTGTATTTCCTTTCCCCAGTGGGTCAATAAATTAAGTAACACGTCAATACCGAGATAGCAGATGAACATCTGTCAGGGAGAACTGGTCCTAGGGGCTTTGTGCTCTGGCTTGGAAAATGTTTGATCTCTGTGTGCCGTCATAAAAGATGGGAGAGAGTTTATTATCTTTTATGATCCCGACTTACCAACAGTACCTGACAGAGTGATTGTGCCTTGGCCTCCAGTTGGAACTTGGGATGTTCTCGTTGGCTTGTCCCTGTATGAGGCACAGAACTTGCTGGTGAAACATCAAAACAAGCTATAATGTGGCTCTGGCAATGGGAGTCGGAACAGCTGCAGGGCTTTCTCCTGTAGGGGGCTGGCAGGAAGAAGAAAAATGAAAGTAGCGTAATCAATCTCTCTAGCATTCTATATATTAATAATGTTTGCCAGCTCCAGACATTGCTTAATCAATACCGGATGCAGGGGCTTGCAATGGTTTGTGATACTTGGATACCTTGTGGAAACAGTCTGAGCCCATGGCCCCGGGGTGTGGGGAGAGCCCGGTGATGCCCGTATTTGGTTTTTGTACAAGAAAGGTATCATGGCCTTGGAAATGAGTTCTAAACAACAACAACAAAAAAAGATTCTCACACTCACCAAGATGAGTCATGAAATTTTGTAAGAAGGGCCAATTTCTTAAGAAACTGATATGATGGCTCTTTTTCTACCTCTATCTCTCCCCAAGCTTACTAGTGAAGCGGCAGAGGGATTCATGCTTTAGACTAGCAGGGGTGATTCAAGGTGCTAACGCCAGGGGGCGCCCATCGGAGGAGTCTGCAGGGTACTGTGAGCCTGGAAGCCCCCAGAAAAATTGCCTTCTAAGAGTTCTCAGGTTAGAAAGGGTGGCAAACGCTCAAAGGAACCCATTTGTACAACAGTAACAGAATAAAACAGAACAAAAGCTATCCGATGCTATCTGATTGGTGATTAACTTCAATTTGAATGACAAATTCAGAGGATTTTCCTCTTGGAAAGTCTGTTTAAAAGCAATGTTTGCTGGGCAGGGAAAGTGGGGTATAGCACAGAGGGTCTTTGTGTGTGTGTGTGTGTGTGCATGTGCGTGTGCAAGGGGGGGAGAGAAAGAGAGAGAGAGAGACACAGAGAGAGACAGAGAGAGACACAGGGAGAGACAGAGAGAGAGACACAGAGAGAGAGACAAAGAGAGACAGAGAGAGACAGAGAGACACAGGGAGAGACAGAGAGAGAGAGAGGGACAGAGAGAGAGACACACAGAGAGACAAAGAGAGACAGAGAGACAGAGAGAGATACACAGAGACAGAGAGACACACACAGAGACAGAGAGAGACAGAGAGAGACACACACACAGAAACAGAGACAGACAGACAGACAGACACACACACACACTGAGAGAGACAGAGACAGAGAGACAGAGACAGAGACAGAGACAGAGACAGAGAGACAGACACCAAAACCCCTCAGTATAACAGCTGATGGACTTAACTCCATGTAGTCTGCAGTTATTAGCAACCTTTCAGGCCTCTCTACCTATGAATGTGCTCTAATGTGAACACGCGCGCGCGCGCGCGCGCGCACACACACACACACACACACACACACACACACACACACACAGAGAGAGAGAGAGAGAGAGAGAGAGAGAGAGAGAGAGAGAGAGGGAGTTTTTGCTGCAAACTCCCAAACACCAAGATTCCAGTCCCGTTTTTATTTACAGCTTCTCCATATTTTGGCAATCTTATTTAAACACTAAAACTGCGGGGAACGTTGCATGTAACCTGTCGGTGCAGGCGCACATGCACCTAACAAGCTGGAAGCCAGACCTGAGGCGGCAATTTGCTCATAAACCGGACAATTAAGGATGTGCCAAGCTACCTGGGGGGACCTGGGGTTTATCAGTGTTTTTATTTACTGTTTAATAGTACAGCATGTTACATAAACCTTAAGTAAAACAATGCTATTATAAAAATAGTCCTTTCAAAGTCACAACACCTCCCCTACAGAGTTCTAAAATCACTGGAAAATGGGCAGCCACAATAAACACGGTGCCTAATACCAATAAATGTTTTGCCCACCCCGGCACTCTTGGTACTCTGGAAGTGTGTGACTACAGGTGTAAATATGAAAATATCTGTGTTCTCTTTCCATAGCTATGGTTTCTCTCGAGGGATCTAGTTCAAGAATAGTTGCCTTTTCTATTCTGTGTTTCTTGGTTACATTTACCTCTGATAATACAGTCCTGAAACTTGGTGGCACATCAGATCAGAATGATCTGGAAAGACTTAAAAGGAATTGATGGCCAGACAAAGTGGTACACACCTGTAATCCCAGCACTTAGAAGACAGAGGCAGGGGGATTAGAAATTCAAGGGAAGTTTTGGTTGCAAAGCAATTTTTTTTTCTTTTTTCTTTTTTCTTTTTTTTTTCGGAGCTGGGGACCGAACCCAGGGCCTTGCGCTCTATCACTGAGCTAAATCCCCAACCCTGCAAAGCAATTTCAAAGCTAGCTTAGACAACACGAGACTCTGATAAAACAAGCAAGCATCAAGCAAGCAAGCAAACGAACAAACAAAAAACCAACCCCACCAACAATCCCTGAAGTGAATGGATGGGTGGATTCTGATCTGAGAAGTTCTTGTCTAGCTGTCCCAAGATTTAAAGTCTCCCTCCTTAATGTACAGAAGGATGGTCTCTGAATTATCTTACTTAATGGTAGTACCTGGAGTGTCCATGTAGAGATTTCCTCCCTCCCTCCTTTCCTTCTTATAGTGTTGGAAACTGAGCCTAAGGCTTTGCACATTAGCTAAGTGCCTTACAACAGAGCCACACGTCCAGCCTTAAATTCTACACTCACAACAGTCTCCTGCGTGCTGCTGCAGAACTAACATCTGAGCAGTAACTGTGGTGGGGAGTGCTTGGGGCAGAGCAGAACCTATCCCAAGGTCAAAATGGAAGACAGGGAAAAGGCAGGGTGAAGGGTCTTCCCACATTTCAGCATCAGACATGATTTCAGTTCCTGTGGGCCTGGATTTTTTTTTCCCCCTCTACTTTTAGTATAGGCAATTCCCATTAAACGGTGAGCTTTTCCTGAGACAACCCAGTCTCCAGTGTGGTGCACAATGCTGAGAGGTATTTTACCCAGGGTGAGTCAGGCAAGAGCTGTGTTGCTCTCTCAGATGGGTGTTTGCTCCCTTTTGGGTGCTAGCTAATTGCTCTACACTCTGATTTGTTTCACTGAAATTATTATTTTTCTTCTATAAACAAGGAAGCCAGGGTTCAAGGTGGAAAGCTACCCAAACTAGAGAGGAGTAGGGTGGTGTCTGGTGGCTGCCCGTGGATGCTTTGATGGTTCTAATGGCTCTCCTGACCCCACTCACAGTCAGTTTCTGCAAGTCCCTCTTTTCCTGTTTAGATGACCGGGTCTTGTCCTTAATCAAGGCTATGGAGTCTTCTATTTTGCTAGGCCGTGGGTTCTCTGATAAACCAATCTATGTTCACATATTAATGGGCTTGTGGGCTATTATCATCATCTCTGACATAGTTATTAAATGCTTTCTCTTTCATCTTCATTTGAAAATGATAACGTTCTCCTGATGGAGTTTCACTGTGTACTTTACCCTCTTAAGTGCTGCCAAAGTGACCAGTCAGTCCAATAGGAAAACAAGTCTGCGTAGTGGTATGCTCCAGGTCTTATGTGACAAGCAGTTGCTTGCTGACAATGTTTTCTTTCTTCCAGTTCAGTAGGCATCTGATGGGCCCAACCACAAATTTTTGCTTTAAGCACTTACTTTTAAAAACCTACCACCTCCAAGCGCCCAATCCCAGTGGTTTTCACAGCACACACAGTAACGCCATTCATTACTGGGGACTTGCAGTCGTTCCGGGACCGGCTTGATTTTGTTTTCATCCACTGCATCATTCCTTCAATCTCTGTGGCCCTTTTAGGGGCAGGATGGGGACTTCCTTCCGTCTCCACCTAGCCTTTCTGAAGCTTGAGACACCAATCCTTCGGAGAAGGGCTTGGGTTAGGTAGAGGACAGCGGTCCCAGGGTCCCTTGGAACAGGTAGCTGGGACTTCGACTGCTTCCCTGACAGCTGCTACTGCTAAAACAATCTTGTTCTTTTGTTTTCCGCATTTAAAGAAAGACCTTCAGCCAAACTGTCGCCCCTGACCTTGTTTTATATTTCCAACGTGCATTTTATTAACTCCTTTCTCATATGCTGCACACGGAGCTTGCCACCAGATGAGGACGGGGCAAGATTCGTAATTCTGATGGAGAGAGCAGCTACGAGCTGAAGCTGCAAACAAGTTAGGGAGCAGGGGTTGGCTGTGCCAAGCTGAGCTCTGTGTAAAACAGCTCCATGGATGGGAGATAAAAAGTGCTCAGGAAGCGTATGAGTCACTTTATTAAAAGACGGAGCTGTAACTAACCACATCCACAGCCAAACAAGTCCTTCAAATCGGAAGATGATTGAAGGGAGCTAGCCGAACAAGTAGTGCGGGTTCTCAGGGCAGAAATTTAACCTTTACTCTCCGAATTGACAATTCCTTAAGGATGAATTGGGCAGAACTCGGGGGGAAAAAAAAACTCTGAAAAATAAATTTAGGATACTGAAGAAGAATGAACTTAAACTCCGTCTTACACACATTTTCATTGATTTCCAAAGGCTGGGCTCCTCGTAGAACAGCCCGGGAAAATACTTTCTGTCTGTTTGAGGAATGATGTACTACCCTGTTCCCCTCCCCCCAAATCCAAAGCTAACCTCCTTTTTCTTCCCCCAGGAGTGTAAGCCTGTGTTCAGGGGTGTCTACCTAATTGGCCACAAGCGGGAATTAAACTAAATAAAATCACTGTCCGCGGGGGGCCTCTAAATATGCCTTTTTAATTTGAAAATTTTTGTGGGTTAGAGTGTAATTCAAGCTTTTCAAGGTTTATTGGGGCATAGCTCACAGACCTCAGACCAAGTCGGATGGCTCTTCACTAATTCAGAAAGCAAGGGCACCTTTCATCTGACCGAACCCGGGAGGAAGTCTGCCTGAGTGGCAGGAGGGATCAGAACTTAGCGCTGGGGTAGCCTCCTTGGAGGTAGGATGGACTTGGCCAGGCGGGGAGCTGCCTTGCATGGTGGCTCACTATTTCGGAAGGCACAAAATGCCTGCTGCTGAGGATGAAGACGTCGCTCGCTCCCAGAGGCGTGTAAAGGCTGGTGACTTGCAGCCTGCTGCCTTCCCAGTCAAAACACACCGCTCTGGGTAATTAATTGCTGCGAGAGGAAACGGACCAATGGCGCCTTCTGCTGTGAATCTGTTAATGGAGAACTTCTGGAGAAAAAGTCTCGAGTCCTCCCGTCCAAATTGGAATGTGAAAGAAATCTGTTGGAAGGTGATGACAGAAATGAAGTAAAACAGCTGTTTCCTGATCCGTGTGCCAGGTGTGTCTCACACTGTGATGAATTAGATCTGCGTCCTACTCGCCAGAAAAAAGGGGGGGGGGCGGTGATATTACAAGCGTTTATTATGGTGAGGCACAGGGAAAAAAAACAGCCCTCGACTAGCTTTGTTTCTCCTGGCACAGGACGGGGAGCCCTTCACTGCACAATGCTTGGAGCTGATAATTCCAGTTGTTTAGGTTCAAGCCAACGTGGCCTATTAAAAGCTTAAATTCAATTTTATTGTCCAGGTATTTATTAACTGATTATGAAAAGACATTAAAAGACCCATAATTAAACCAAGTTGCTTTCTACCTTGATGAATTATCCCCTCTTCTTACACAATAGAAAATCTCCTTGTGTTTGATTTGAGGGCAACTGTTCCTTGCCTTGACATTATAGGCTGCAGCTCTCACCTCGGCTCCAGTCAGAGCCTAAATGAAAGGATCTGTGAAAGCCGGTGGTAATGGTTACAAGTGTTTCCCACTGTTAGAGTATGTGTGGTGTTGTGTTCCTCAGGCAAACTATCGCTGGGTTTCACCCAAGAAGGTGGCAAGAATGACTCTTGTCAGAGAGTCAGAGTCTTCTCAGAGTTTTGAAATGTCTTCCTGACCTCTTGTTTACCATAGCCCTATGCTAAGGTCAGTATATGTACCATTCAAACACACAAGCCTGGCATAGACTGCCCAACTACTTCTAGCTACAGTTTGACCTTGGATAGCCCAGATTAATCCATCATTTCACTGGAATTACTTTCCTTCCTTAGTTCTTAAGGTTTCCAAATATTCTACTGCATTTCATTTAACAACTGTTTTTCCTAAACCCAGAAAGATTGGATATATTGACTTTATCTTCCTACAAGCAGCCAAAAATTATTAGAAATCATGTTCATTATCATCCTTTTAAGTCTAAAAATAGTCCGACTTAAAAATAAGTCTAAATTATTCATCAGTCATGTCATGGTTGTGTACACCATCATGTTGTACATGTGTACATGATTGTGTCCTTCCATCACTTGGGAAGCTTTGTAGGCAAAGGGGCACAAATTTGAGGCCACCCTGGTCTGCAGAGTGAGTTTGAAACTATATCTCAAAACAAAACAAAACAAACAAACAAAACAAAAAACCCCCAACCCCTCTCAAAACAAAACCCAACAAACCAAAAAACCACCCCCAAAATCTAAATTAATAATTTATGTATACATTCCTTTTGAAAATGGAGCATGAACATCACAATTTCACTGTTTTTCAGTAGCAATACTTACTCCTTGAATGAACTTCACTGGTTGTAGTATTGTCAGTGTTTAAAGCAGGGTTTAACTGAAAATATAAAGAAAGAAACAGTAAAAATGTTGGAAGCACAGATATCTCTTTAGTATGGAATTACGGTCTTTATTAAAACCTCCAGTTTCAGTACTATATCCTGTTGCTACTGTTCAGTCACTTAAAGTAGGTTTAAAAGATGAGGAACCCTGAGTCTTAAAGGGGCCCCGAAGCACTGTAAGGAAGTCAAGCACAGCATTTAAGCAGAATTTCCTGTGTTGTGGGCAGGATCTGAAAAATTATAAAATCTCAGTCACAGCTCTACTTCTCTTGAGGATAGCACCTGGAGTTTTGTAGTCATGTGCATGACCATGGATTTATAAAGTTACTGCTGAGACTTTTGAAAGAGATCTCAGCTTTTAAAACTTCTTCTAATAACATGAGCAGGGAGCAGTTGAAGTAATTTGATATTTGGCATCATTTACTTCCTCCTCCTCCTCCTCCTCCTCCTCCTCCTCCTCCTCCTCCTCCTCCTCCTCCTCCTCCTCCTCCTCCTCCTCCTCCTCCTCCTCCTCCTCTTCTTCTTCTTCTTCTTCTTCTTCTTCTTCTTCTTCTTCTTCTTCTTCTTCTTCTTCTTCTTCTTCTTCTTCTTCTTCTTCTTCTTGCCAATCAAGTGTTGAGTCACTATTCCTCTCCAAAATTTGAAATACAAAAACGAGCATCCTTCACTGGCATAGCAAGCTCAATTTAATGTTATAAGAAAATGAAAGGCTACTGTCTATAATTGAAGATTGCCTAGTTTATTTTGTAAAAATTGGTGCTTGAGAGATAAATCATTATTTCAAAGTAAATATAGCTTATTGTTGTTTTTCCTAATCAATACTATTTTGAAATATAGTAACGTTTGTTTAGGCAATATTTGCTTAAGGACATTCGTTTCCTTTCTTCTTCCTTCCTCTTTGCTCTTTTCTTTTCTTTCTTTCTTTCTTTCTTTCTTTCTTTCTTTCTTTCTTTCTCTCTCTCTCTTTCTCTCTCTCTCTTTCTTTCTTTCTTTCTTTCTTTCTTTCTTTCTTTCTTTCTTTCTTTCTTTCATTCTTTCTTTCTTTCGAGACAGTTTTCCCTGGCAGTCCTGAACTCACAGAGGTCTGCCTGGCTCCAACTCTTGAGTGCTAGCATTAAAGGCATACATCATCTCTGCCTGGCATCATTTTCTTTTTCTCTTTATAAAATCACTCCCAAGTGGGATGTTTTTGTTGCATTAATCTTTTCAAATTATTAATTGTTAGTATGTGTACATGTGCAGAGTCAGAGGATAGCTCATAGCAGCTCATAGCTGAGGCTTTCTTTCCCCTGTAGGCAGCAAGTTCTTTTACTCCCTGTGCAAGGTCACCAGTACTATTACATTCATCTTGCAAATATAAGATTGGTTCACTGCTTGGTGTTATAGTTGGGATGATGGTCATTCATTCGTTCTCTCTTTTACTCACTCATTCCATAAAGATCAGATAGTTCACAATGGGCACTTAGCAACACAGACCTTACCGGGAACAGAGGACTAGTTGCAGAACGAGGTCTTGGGAGGGCATGTGACTCAGTCAGTTATCTTATGTGTTTGTACGATGAGAGAGGACTCAGAAGAAAATAATCCACAAATAACTCAGATTTTGTTATGGATAAGACGGTATGCTCAGCTGTTCATCCCGCTGCTATGTCTCCGAGTCTCCCTTGTGTGTCTCTGCCTATCATCCCTTCCTCAGTTCTCACACCACATGAATCATGTCCAACATGCCCACAGCCCGCACTCTTTTGTAATTGTTCCCGAAATCCAACCATTGTCACACCACAGCTTTTCCATCTCTAGCTCTGCTTTGGTCGGAAGAAAACACAATTCCCACAGAGAGGTGGATCTATTCTCCATGACCTCCCTGGCAGGGTCTGTGTTGTGTTTCACGTTTAAAGAGGACTTTGAGGACCAGTTGACAGCTGAAGAACAGCTCCTATGTCTTTTCAGAAGCTCCTTACCTCAGCCTCCCGGACCTGGAAGACTGCAAGGCCCCTCCTTCCTTCTGCCCCACACCAGCAATCCTTGCTACATAGCTAGCTCACCTCCCACTACCCTAGTCAGTGACTGTTGGCAGCTACAGGGCGAGGTGTTACTGATTGATGCATAATTATGGTGGACAGAAAAATGTAGACGTGTTAGCAAAGTCAATATTATGGAGGCCTCTGCCTTCCCAAATACCGTAAGTGAAAGATATTTCTAGGGTATAGCCAATTACATTCTCTGCTTTTATGACCAGTCACAAATGTATTTTTTATTAGCTGGTGTGTTCAATGTTTTGAATGCACAGCCCTATTTCAGTCTCATTTTAGTTTGTGGTAAGTGCAGAAGGATTTTTGCTGACGTGAAATAGGGAAGCTGCTCTCCTTCAGCTGAGCCCTCAGAGTTTTATTCCACAGCCTTCTGTGATTCTTGCCTGTAAATTAGTCTCTGAAGTGGTGTTTATTGCTGAACCAAGAGGTTAAGACAGCCTAATTATATGTTTGTGCAGGAGAAAACACCATGCGCCACCGTGAGCAATTATCCTGTCCCCCTTTCACAGTTTAATTTGGCTCCAGCTAAGAAGAATGAGGAGATGGCCTGTCTTCACCACAAACTTAGCTACCACACGTTTTCAGTGTTAATTAGAAATTCCGCTCACTGGAAAAGTGACTTCTTGGAGTAACTCAGCTTCCAGTCAAGTGGAGGGCATCTGGTGAGGCAACTTCAAGTGTCTTTGTGGATTAGTTCTCTAATTCCACTCATGGGGCAGCATGTGGGTGGGACCCTTGCGACACTCCCAACTTCCTTCAATGGAGCCATTTTTGTGTTCCTTTTATTTTATACATTTGGAGCAGTGAAAGCACTGGCAGCAGAGAGACTGGTAGGAATCTGGGTCGCTGTGTGCAGCATTTGTTTTAAAGGAAAATCCTGATTTTCCCAAGGGACTTTGTCTTATGTAAGTAGGATGCAGCCAATAAAAACCAGAACGAGATCAACAGGTCAATGTCTTTAAAGTTGGCCATAAAATGTATCACAACAAAGAACCCATAGGGTAGAAATTGCATGCAGGAGTACATGTCTTTGTTCTTGGACACTTCTCTGTCACAAGGGCAGCATATTTCTGTTTCTCTTCAAAAGACTTTGGTTCATATTTTCATACTCAGGCATATGCTGAAGCCTCACAAAGCACAGGTTCAATTTCCTCTTAGGAAAATAAAAGATGCCCTTCATGTCTTCTAGCACTCAACCAGAAATGTGCATTGTCATTGAAATGAGCTGAGGGATGAACTGGCCCTCTAGGAAACGGTATTTCAAAAGTGGTCCAGAGTGCCCTGCTGGGAGGGGCTCCCTCCAGGGAAACAGGCTTCTTATTATTAACAAACGTCCAATCTATCACCCAGTTCTCTCATCTTTATCCTATTTCTGTAAGTTTAGTTTTTAGGATGTCTTCCTCTCTGCCCTCTACCCCATTTTCAGCTCTCCACTTTCTTAGTCTCTTAGATATTTTTTTAAGTAAACCTTGTTTCTCATTGGCTAGCTCTGCTCTGTTAACCCCCACCCCACCCCCACCCCTGCCAGCCCCAGTGCCATCAGGTCTTTCATACTTTGTACTTGAGGTGCAGGCAACCATAGCTGGTAGCATAAGGAGGCACTTGGATGCTTATGTGTGCCATGTAATTTTCCATTTATTTCAAGGACATTTCTTCCATGTGCTAAGGCAGAAGGCCCACGCTTTCTGGTAACGCTTTGGTGGGCCTCTTTAAGGTCTCTCTCCTCTGCCTGTGAGAAGCAAGTGAATGTGGTGAATAAATGGAAGGTAGCATAATGGTTTATAATTTTTCCATTATTTTTAAGTTCTTTTAAGAAAATAGCCTAAAGGCCATACATTTATCTCAATGTCATTATATCAGGCCTTCTTGCTGCTTGGGTCTTGGTCCATGGTACTTCCCTAGTAGTTTTCAGCCAGAAACCATCTGCAGTTCTCATTCAGAAGTTATGGGCCTACTATGTGCCAGGCTATATTCTCATAAATGTCACACAGTGTTCAGTCTTGTTTCTGCTTTGTCAGAACATAGTTTTTTTTTTTTGACATACATTGTCCCTCTAAATTGGAATCTAAATCACCTTGAAACAGATTGTTTTAACCCTATGAAGTAGCTTTCTGTATTACCCTTCAATGAGATACCAATGTCTCATTTCCTCGGGAGTATAGTGATGTTTTTAGGACATTTAAGTACGGTGAATCAGTGAGATGCTGGAGGAAAGAAATGCTGCTATGACATCAATCTTTTCCAGAGAGGGCTCTGTGACACAGCACAAATTTCCTTGGCTGGAAATGTAAACGTCACTTTTATTTCTTCTGACAAAGTAATGGATGAAGGCTGTACCCAAGCTGTGCGAATACATGGCTTGGGCTGAGCCCAGAGCATTTTTATGAAACCGTGGAACTATGAACTATCCCTAGGCCTGGAAGCTTCTAGTTTCCATAATCTAATCTTCCGTAAGCCTGGACCTTGAAGGCCTCAGCTTCCAGCCTCCATCTGCTAACCTAGGCCTGAAATGGGTCAGCCTCTGAGACTTACTACTGAATAAACTCAATCTTTCTAGCTCTTTCTGTGCTCTGGATGACTGGCTCAAACTCATCTCCAAGTACTGATTCAAACTGGCTTCTTTTGGCTTCTGACTGAATTGCTACCCTTGGAAAGACTGCCTGTGAACTCCACAAACTGAACTGCTCTGAACTGAACTGAACTGCTCTGAACTGAACTGAACTGAACTGAACTGAACTGAACTGAACTGAACTGAACTGAACTGAACTGGAGTTCTCTCTCACTGTTTTGTAAGTAGCATCTCTTTCCTTTCTGTTCTCATGAGAGTTGGGGATATTCTATGTATGACTCATTCTGTCAAATCTTTCTCTGATTAGTCACTTTATCTACCCCTCAATTAGAAGTCACTTTCAAACATGGCTGCTTCCTTCTACAAACTAACCTTATCTTCATTGTTAGGGATTAAATTGTATACTAAGGGTGTGTCTGTATTCCAGCCAGACATATCGTAATCCAAGGTGTGTCAGCATTCTGTCCAGATCATATCTTTGGATGCTATCCCTTGCCAGAGCAGCCATGTTGCCAGATTAAAATTCCTCTACAGTTGTCAAACATCTGATTTTGGTTTTCTTTTTCTTCTAGAGAGACATATAAGAGGTTTTGGAAAATTTTTAAAAAGGAGAGTATTTTTAAGTGAATAATTTTCTCCTCCTCCCTTCCTTCCCCCCACTTTGATTGTAGAATATAGAGAAATTAAGCTGGAACTGATCTGAAAACTTCCTTCTTGCTGGCTAGCTTTCAGAAAGTCAGCGGTGCTATGCAAGTTGCTGGTGGAGAAACGTCATCTATGCTATTCCCTAGCAGTGAACCCTGAGGGCTATAATACCAATCTTCCAGGAAAGATGTGCCAATGAAGGTTATGGAGAGGGAGTAATAACTAGCCAACTTCTGGTGGGATTTGAGGCCTTCTCCACAGGAGGTATTCATGCCTGTTACTATAAAACTGATGAAAAGCTCTTCTTGGGGAGGCCATAGGTCCTAGTGGGAGACTGACTCCTCTTGTTTTACTAAATGAACATGTTGTAAACCTGCCTTTTAAATGCTCATGTTTATCCATTTCTGCTGCTAAAGTGAAGAAACATCATGGACAAAGGCAACTTAGGGAAGAGAGAATTTATTTTCAGTTCCAGTTGCAGAGCAAGAGTCTATAATGGTGGGGGAGGCATAGTAGCAGGTGGCCTCAGGAGGAAGCTGAGTGCTCACATCTTCAATTGCATTCAGGAAACAGAGAGCAAACTGTAAGTGGGGGAGGTCTAAAGACTCTCAAAGTCCACTCTGAGTGACTTAGTTTCTCCAGCATGGTTGAACCACCTACCAAACAACATCACCAACTCAAAACCAAGTGTTAAATACTCAAGCCTATGAGAACATTGTTCACTGAAACCACCAAACTTGCATATTAATGCTTCTCTGAACTGGCCAGAGGAGGTCATTTCTCCAGTAGACAGCAGTTAATGTAGAGACTCATAATTGGCCAAAGTTGTGAGAGATAATTGACCATTGAGTGCACAGTCCTAAATGGGACATATATGTTAATCCCACCACTGCTACCACCAAGGCTCAGTGAGCATCATCATGGAAGAGGAGCCATAAAGGTGTCAGAACAGAAAGGTGGGGAGAAGTGCAGTTTAATGCCATAACTCTAATGAACTCACTGCAGCTGTGACCATACTGCATGAGACCAAGCCAACAAGATCAGTCAACATCCCGCAGTCAGCACTGATTGGGCCTGAGTGCATTACAAACAACCCAGAAGGACAAGAAGGCGGGAGGGAGATCTGTCCAGTCCTGGCTGGTGGGAACACAGAGAATAGAGATGGGTATGGATACGATGAAGACATGTTGTTTACATGAGTGAAGCTGTCAAAAAGAAAAGAAAAAGATACTGAAAGATAAGAACTGTCTTTTTTTGACTTTGAGAACTCAAAATCTTATGGGACTATGGAAGACATACAGAGTCTCTGTCCTACTTCTCCTCTCCGAAGGTGAGTCTAAAAGTATAAGAAGACTTTCACCAGGCCAGTGGTGTGCTAGAACTGGATTCCAGGTCCAGAGATCCGTCAGCTTTCTCCCAGGTAGCCTGGTAGCATGAGTTACCATTCAGCCTCTGAGTCATTACCTCCTAGCCTGTGCACTAGCAAGGGTTGAAAATTCACCAACAGCTAACATTATCTAGAGAGTTTTCATGCAGAACATCTGAACATTCTTCTGCAAGTCCATTTGGAACCTGAGAAATAAATCTTTAAATAAAATTTTATAGCTTGTTGTATTAAGTTATTGCTTAAATTTCATAGCTTCTCTCCTGCCTTAACTTTCAGCTTTGCCAGGAGTTGTGAAGTTAGAATTAAAAGCTTAGTTACTCTTTCCTACAAGAACACTAATAGGTACTATAATTGTGCTTGGCTTGAGGAGAGAAGGGGCCAATGTTCTGTAGCTAAGAAGGTCTATGGAACAACAGGGTGGCCACTTAAGCCCTCAAGAAGTCTCAGGAAATCAGCCCTGCCAGTATACTAACACTGCTTCCCCGCACCACGGCCTGCAGACTGAAGAGAAGACTTGAGGCTTAGCTCCAGAAAGATGAAGACAGAGGTGAGGAAGCAACCATGAACTTGGCAGAAAAGACATAAGCACCGTGTGGGGGCGAGAATCGGGATGGATAAAATGTCAGCCTCACGCTCGCTGTGCACTCTGTAGGAAGTTTCCTGAACTTTCTGAGATGGCAAATATAATGGCCGATGTGTTTGAACAAGTGCAATAAAGTAATAAACATGGTATTACATATTACGTTCACTTTTAGTTTTATGTATATGTGGGTTTATGTTAGTATGTTTGATGTTTGTATGTGTGCATGTGCATTCTTGTATGTAAGTACATGTATGTAGATACGTATATAAATATGTGTGTATGTGTACATTCATATGTTTATGTACATCTGTGTCCATGGGCATGCATACACTGGATTGCTATACTAATTCATAGTATTTCTTTTTTTTTTTAAGGAAAACTTTTTATTAATTCTTTGTGGGTATCACATTCAGGCCAATCTGGCTGATTTCCCTATCCCATCATATCTGCCATTCACCCTTGCAACCTCCCACAAAGAGAAAACACACACACACACACACACACACACACACACACACACACACACACACGCATTTTTTAAAAAGCACAGAAAGCATTATTTGTGGAAGCTACAGGGTGTCACAGAGTGTCCCCCAATATATCCCTCTGTCCACACATCTTCACTTGCAAAAGTTCACTGCAATGAGTTATTGGTCTGGTACGATATCTCTGGCTTCTCTGACTCCATCCTCACTTGGCCTCCTCCCAATTATCCTGCTGTTGCCCTGTGCCCTGCAGATTTGAATCAGTAGGACTGGCACTTTCACAAGTCCTAACTCTTTGCAGATGATAGGGATTTTGGGATGGGCCAACTCAGAGCCCTGGATCTGGTCCTGCTCCATAGTTGAGCTGGTCAGTGTGGTGGTAGTTGAGCAGGTCTGTATCACCAGCATGAACTCTTTAGTACTGCTCTGAGTAGGCCACCCGATGCCTCCAATAGCAGGAGGAAGGGTCAGCTCTCCCTTCTCTCATGCCCTTGGTGCTGACTTATTTACCTCTTCAGAGCCAGTTCTAGTCAAGGTGTGGGGCCCACTCTTCCAGGTGCAGAAGCCTGTGAGGGGCTTGGTTCACTGGTGCCTTTGTCATCAGGGACAGCTCCACTGTGTTGCCCAGATAAGAAGCAGAGTCTGCTCTCCAGAATGTTAGAGGCAGAGAGGGGGCAGGGCTAGCTCTCCTGAGTACTGCAGGTGGCTCCTTTTGGTCACAAGTCACAAGAAGAAATTCTATGACTATATGCTATGGCTATGAGGTAGTCATAGTATTTCTTCTTGTGGCTTGTGACTAAAAAGGAGTTAAAGTCACTGGCCTGGAAACTGCTGAACTCCTTGAGTGTTGCTGGATTGATACCTCTTAGTCTTCTGTGCTGTGCTAAAGAGTGTGGGTAATCCCTCTTCTCTGAATTGGCAAGACTATTATGTCTTTCCCAAATCCTAATTATTCTTCACAACCAATGCCAAGTGAAAGTCTGGTTTACACAAGGCGTGTGGAGAAAGTGCTGATTTGTGCTGGGGAGCAACATATGAGCTCATCAGCAAATCAGGGGGTTGAATCTGACAGCATTCCACATTAAAGTTGAGATTAATTTCTCTGTCAGTGACATGAGCCAAGCATGAGGTAAACTGAGGTACAGTAGGGGTCTGCTGCTGAGAGAGGAGCTATATCTGTAGGTGTTTGGCATGTGTTAGGTGTGCTGTTGATAGATTCTTGTGGGAAATAGGCTAAAAAATTCCAGAACTTACGTTAATGGAATTTGTGTGTTTGCAGGTGCAGTCTTGGAACTCAGAATAAGTTTTCTTCAGAATGCAGACAGCATCTTCCTTGAACCCAAATGCAGCTCCTTAGTGTGGAGTAAATCTAAGTCCAAAGACAGTAACAACCAGCTATCTAGCCAAGCCCTTACAAACAGACTTTCAATATCAAACTTCAGGCTCAACATTTCAGGACGAATTTGTCAATGACACTTAGGTCTTAGCATCAAGCGATGGACAAAAATTTCCAACAACAACATCTCAGGAAGGGTGTAGAGTGGCTTTATAAGCCTCAAGGAAAACTTCATCATTCTGCTTGGGAGATCACCCCCTCCTTTTACAAATCCACTAACACTGCAATTTTTTTCTCCTTTATTTCCCAGCTACACCTGGGACTAGCATAATATAAATGCTAGGAAGCTATGCATCCCAGGCAGGCTTTGAACTTGTAATCTGCCTGCTCAGCTGCTAGCATAGCTGGGGTTACAGGGCTGTATCATGGGTGGCACATAAAGTTAGGTATGTTAAGCTTTGGAATTAGTTTCTTTTGGGGGGGTTATATTGTGTATTATCCATGTGGCCCTGTCAAATTACAAAGGTTCGTTCTCCTCACTAACACAACAAGGGTGGTAATAGCACATCACTGTTTTTTGTGATAATTATGGGAAATGTTTTAATAAGATAGCCACCATATAGTACCTTTCTTCTTCTCTGGGTACCACAGAAGTGTAAAATTAGCCATGAGAACTATTTTTGTAGTGTCTTCAAACTAGTCTGAGTGCCATGGGAAGTTCCAGCGATAGTCTCTAGAGAGACTAAGAATATAAAAATATCCTTTAGTGTTGTCTTTCTCCCCTTGGGTTTAAGAACTAGGAAAATGACAACTCAGAGTGAATCCAAAGAGGCTATTTGCCTTAAGATTCCCATCGATAAACGGGAGGTAAGGACGCTTCCTCCACAGTGATGCAATTTAGTTCTTCCTTTATCACACAGGTTCAGTGTGATGGAGCCAAGCTTTCCACAAGTAAACAAAGATCTGCTCTCATTTGCTGTTTTAATTAATTAATTAACTAATTAATTAATCAGATCTCATTACAGACGGTTGTGAGTCACCATGTGGTTTCTGGGATTTGAACTCAGGACCTCTGGAAGATCGGTTAGTGCTCTTAACCTCTGAGCCATCTCTCCAGCCCCATTTGCTCTTTTATATGAAGCTATTACACTGCTGGAAAGCTGGGCTACTCTTTCTCCTCTTAATGCACAGGCCAAGTTGCCACATGGCTGGGCCTTAATGAGCTCAGTGGAAAACAGAAGACTCAGCCTCAAACCTGACTATATTTCTGTGTTGCATTTTCTGTCCTTTAAATCTAGCTATAATTGTGGCTAAGTAGCAACCAAGGATTAATATCTATCTTGGCCTTTCAAACTAAAATTTTTTATTATTTCATAAAGATACTAAGCATATACTTCAGGAAAAAAGTTTTGTTAGGGCAAGAGGAAATTAATCAGGAGATTTCTGTTAATATATTAATAATATATATAATATATGTAGTATGTTTCTAATAATATATAATTAATATATAATATACATTATTTTAAAGTTTGCACTCTGAGTGGCTTTGTATTAAGATTAGCTTGATAAGAGTTGAAATTCATTAGTCATATTTTGAGTGGCTTTGCCTCCCAAGCCATCTTTGTGTCCAGTGTACAGAAAACTATCAGCCTAACTTGTTGGTGGTATTGAGCTCTCTAGTTTGCTCTTGGTAAAATTTTGCCAAATGAAAACTGGGAGAGATAAGCATGCTTTGAAAAGGAAAAGAGCATTTATTGTTTAAATGGAAGAAAGGGCTAATATGTTAGGATTCTGGGAAACCAAACCAATAGAATATAAACACATTGAAAGACAGACAGACAGACAGGCAGACAGGCAGACACACACACACACACACACACACACACACAATGCACACACATACGTGATACTACAAGGAGATATTAAGGGAATGTATGTGTACATAAGAGCATTACAATTACCTTAAGAGAGCATACATATAACATATCTGGCATCAGGAATTTAATCAAATGTTCATGGAACCTGGAAGTCTAACAACTGCAGAGCAAATGACTGCTTTTGAGTCCAAAGGCCAGAAGCTGCTGTAGGTAAGGACAAGCCCACATTGTAGCCCAAAGCTATTATAACACAGTAGCAATTCCCTCTTGCTCAAAAGAGAGTCATTCTTTTGCTCTTTCTAGGCCTTCAGAGGATCCGTAATATCTACTCATACCGTGGGGGACAGTTGGTTTCATGCTGTCTTTAGGTTTATCAGTAAATCACACTCAAATGCTCTACCAGAAACAACCAGGATGTTTGACCATGAGACTTAGCTTGGTGCATAGAATTAACTATCCATAAGAGCTCATGAAAAACACTGAAGCACTCTGGGGAAATTCATGGCACATGTCATCAAAATAGCAGAAGCTAGAACTTACAGAAAAAGCTCACAAACTAAACTTCAATTTTTAAAAGAAATCATTATGTGATAATTAATGACGATTGTCAAGGGGATCTAAAATTATGTAGGGGACAGGCCCGTGTCTGTGAGGCAGGAGACAGGCCGGTGTCTGTGAGGCAGTTTCTATACTGTGTTAATTTAGGTGGGATGATCCAAGCTGAACTTCAGCAGCACCATGCTGTGGACTGGGATTCTAGACGGAATAAAAAGGACAATGGCAGAGCATTCATCCTTCTCTGCTTCTTGGCTGATGATGAACTGTGAGCATCTGCCTCACACTCTGGCCATCATGTCTTCCCTGAGAGGAAGGACTATACCTTCAAACAGAGAGAGGAAATAAATTCTCCTGAGGTTGCTTTTGTCAGGCATAACGACAAGAAAAGTAGTTTTTCTTAGTTTCGCATAGTAGGACCATTTTCTGAAGAGTTGGGGTATCAGCCATTCAGTTGTGGAACCCACTGAAATAGTGTTTTGGTGGCTGAGAATCCACGAAGCTGACACAGAATTACTCTAAGCAAGGGGACAGGATTTCAGTAAATTTTTGAGGATTTTCTCAGTAAAGGCCTCATAGCCATGTCAAAAATTGTAATCAGGTAGTATATTAATGTTAAAAGGCCAAGGGCACAACCGAGAAATGGTGACATTTTGAGAGCCGTTAACAATGGAAGTAAAAACAGACTATGATGGCACAGAAAACTGTAAACAAAATGACACTACTAACAACCTCAGTGTGCTTAGTGCTGTAAAGGACATCCCTGATCCATACATGATATGCCGTTGGCAGTTCTACAGGCAGAGGTGTCCAATGGAGAAGGGCTTCTCCCTCATGCAACACATCGCCCAACAGTCACGTCACCAGGCAGTACTGCATTCTAGTTTTTCAGGAGGAGTATGAAGGATGAGAACGTCCAAGGAGAGAAAGAAGGCGACCACAGAAGGCTTTGTGGAGGGAGGGATGCTTTGGGTAAGAGCAGAGGTTGGAGGAAGGTCGAACAGGGCAGAAGGAAAATTGCAGAAGGCTCGGAGTTCCCTAATGATCATAATTATCTCTGGAATATGTCACCTAAAAAACTAGGATGCGCTCTCCAACAGGAAAGATGTTTAAGACCATATATTTAAATAGGAAGGTATAAACATTTCTGGAAAGCAAACGTAAGCTAAGCTTTCTTACTATGAAAATGCAAGCATGAAGCATTTTGCATGCTAGTATGACGTGGCAGAAAATCCCACGCCTGACCTCCTGTGAAGGGTTGCTGTGGACATAACATGTATCCTAGACGTATTCCATAGATTAGATTTAAGGTATACATGAAACATAAATGAACTCTGTGCCTTAACTTCTGTCCTATCAGGCAGTTACCTTATTACACATAGGCCAAGACTGCAAGGCCTGTGGATTGATATGCAAAACTGTTTGGACACTAATTTGCATGAGGGAGTTTTCACCTCAGTGCCTCTGTAATATGTCACAGCCTTCAGATCACTTCCAACACAATCCAACTTTACGTAGGTGTTAGGTCTTTTTTTCCAACTTTACAGTTCGATGACTCCAGGTTTTCTGTGGAGATGGTGTTGGCCTTCTCAGCTCGTCTGCTCTGGCCTTTTCCTTCTCAACTGAGGTAGACACTGTGAGGATCAGGTGTTCTTTGTGTTCAGAGATGCTGCACATAGAGCCAGGCAGAGGGGAATATTTTCCTGATGATCTCAGGATAATCAAAGGGGCCATTAGGATGGCAATTATACTCCTAGGTCATTTGCTCTTCTATGCCTTTGTTCCATAACTCAATCTTGTAACTGCTTAAAGTAGAACATTCTTGTGCTTTTGTACTAAAAATACTAAGGGAAAATGTATGTTTTCTTCTTAAGGAAACACCCACATCTGGCATCCTGTGTGATGAATGTTTTATGATCATTGTAAGTTCAATAGAGAGGGAGAAGTCATTCAGGTATTATTATGCATAATTCACTACTAACAGCAGCATATGTCTGCGCTGGTCATTAACGGTTTGCTTTTAAATCTATTCTCTGTTCTTCCTGCTCTGCTTTGCATTGGGGAGACCCTAATGGTCCCAGATCCCTCTGGCCAACCCACATTCCCTTTCTTGGTCCTCGCAGCCTCAGGGGTGACTGGGGCTTGCTGCTTTGGTACTAAGCAGTTTCTTCTCACCATGTACCATTTGGCTTTCCAACTTCGCTTCTGTGAAGATATCCTAGTTTTAAATCCTCTCTACAAACTCTGTGATGTAGTCTGTTTTCCTTGCTCAACCACATCCAGCAAAATGTTTAAATAAAAAACATGTATATACAATACATGTCAGTGTTTAGTGCCAAGAAATAGAGCACACTTTAGCTTTCAAGTTGTAAGATTATTTTCCTGGAAGAGTTCTCTCTGAAGAACGTCAGATTATAGTCTGAGGAAGCAAGGGCTCCAGATCTTTCTAGGATCTATATAGTGAATAAGGGATGTTTTGTCTGCATATTAAATATAAAAATGAACTAAATTGGCTCAACCAAGAAAGGGCTTTGCTCTTTGATATGACGAGTGTGATGAGCGGCATCCGTGTGTCTTTGTTCAGACTCTAACAGCATCAGGGCTTGAGGCTGGCATCTGCACAGTCTGCTTCTTTCCTTTACAAGATGACAATGGAGCAGCTGTATCCTCATGCGTAAAGCAGGGACACAGAAAAGGAGAAAGCAAAGGAGGGAGCAGAGCAGAGAAAGGAAGGGAGGAAGGAGGAGGAGGAAGAAGAAGACAAAAGGAAGGTGTTGATGCTAGATCCATCTGTTGTTTTTGTCAGGGAGATGAAGACATCATAGCTGATTCTCCTTATGTCCCCACAGCTGGATCCCAAGGTCACCCATTCCCGGCTGTCAGGGAATCTGGGAACGGTAGACAGGAGTGTCGTGATGGGTATGAGGGAGAAATGGGATCGCCAAGTCTCTGCTTTTATGCTATTCCAGGGTTTCATGGCTGTTGTACTTTGTGTGTAAACTCTAAGTGTATTTCTAAATTATCACAAAAAGTCAACAATTATTCTTAGTCTGACTTATTTTCAAGAGCCCATGTGAATATTAAGAATTTTGGGGGCAGGTGTCTTATCAGCATCCTAGGCATTTAGCTCCCATCAGTTAACCTTGCCCTCCAAATGAGATAATTGTACCCAAGGAAAATAGAGCTGTGGAGCCTGGGCAAGGGTTTTGAATGTCTCCTTCCCACATAACCAGATCTCAACAAGGAAGAAAGTTATAAGCCTCAGCAGGTATCCAGAGGGGGCCAGGATTCCTTGTCGTGAATGTCAGTCATTTGGTTGGAAACATAGACTTCAAAAGTTTGACTCTTTAATCACGGAGCATTCTACTGTCTGCCTGATGCAAGATGTTTGTGAACCAACCAAGTATTAAACCAAAGCAACCAATAATTAAAATAAAAGTTAAAAATTGATTTCCATGTCCTTCCTCTTAGCCCTTTTAACTCTCTTGTGAGCAGCTGTGAACCCAGTGTGATAATGGTTGCCAGATGCCATTTCTTGGAAATGTGGATTGTCTGCTACTGGGGGAGGGGACAGGGTACATCATAAAATGTATTTCTTGTTCAAAGTCATAGTTACGGGGAGAATGTTTTGACAAAACTGAATTACTTAACAAAAACAATGGAGGGAAAAAAATCAGTGCTGCCTACATTTCATGTCCAATATAAGCAATTAGAAATATTTGTGGTTCGAAAATCAGATGTAGAGGCCTTTTGGTTTCTAGGCCTCCAATTGGCACACCAGTGCTGTATGGGTTCCTGACCACAGAACTCAGAAGATTGCAGGGTGTGAGGAAGTAAAACTTCAGTGTCCTTGTGGTCGCACTGGAAATGGGTGTAAAAGACAATCCTGCCAGCATGTGAGCCTTAGGTGGTCATTTCACACCAAGGCTCCACCTTCTGAGCTTTGTCTTGTATACCAATTGCCACATATGAGCCATAAGAACAAAGACTAAATCTTTGGTTGAAAGGGACCTTATCGACCCTCATTGCTATAAACAGCATTTTAACTGGGATTTCTGCTTCTTTCTTCCCCCACCACAGAGTGTCTTCTACTCAGCATCCAGGATGCTCCTTTAAAATGTGCATTCGATATGATCACTTCACACATAAAACTCAACGGTGGCTCCCCACTGCTCTTAAACAGAATTCAGACAATTCTGTGACCTAAAATGGATCTCGGTTTATTCGCCAACTATGTTTTGTATTCTTTCCTTCCTCCTCAATCAGGTCTTTTTCTTTCCAAATCACACCTGTCTGCCTTATCTCATCCTAACACCTTCACTCCTGCCATGTTCTCCCTGTGAAGTTCCATAGATGTGCTGTCTTCTTTTGGTGCATTCCCTCTTTTTCACCCAGAAATCCATCTTCTCATGGTAGCTATTTTGACAGCACCATTTAGGGAACACTTTCTTGTTATTCTGCCTCCTCTCATCACCGGAAACGATGCTGTTCAGTATTTACTAGCCTATGATTTGTTTCATTTTTCTGGAACGGAAACCCAACACACACACACACACACACACACACACACACACACACACACACACACACACACAGACCTCTCTGTCTGGTTCACTGAAATTTACTCCTGACACCGAGAGTAGGAGATGATGTCTTAGGGCTCATCATAGCTCCGTGCAGAGGAGTTGTAGATGTTGAAGACCCTTGGGCATAGCCCAGGGATGTGGAAGAACAACGGATTGAAGTAGAACCATTTGGTGAGTGGGTGTTGGTTTTGATACCACTGATGTCTTTAAGTGATATTTCAACTAGACTGTTTCCTGACAGTGGCATTTGGGGACAAAGTCAAATATGTCATTATGCTTTACCACTTACCATCTTGTAACCAAAGTTGGTTGAGAATTTTAACTAGCAGTTACTCTGTAATGTGATCTTTATCAGTCATGTGAATGATTGGCTGAACAAACAAAGCCCTCTCCAACATCATATCTATCTATCTATCTATCTATCTATCTATCTATCTATCTATCTATCAGTGAGGAGTTTCTGTGTTTTCTTCCACTCCAGCAGGGCCTGTGCACATCACCAGGAGGGAATGATGACGAGGCTGGTGGGTCCAGGAGGGCACACAGCTCTAATGGATAAATCTTCACTTCTACACACATAATGGAGTTCTATCAGGTATCGGGCAGGTATTGGGCAGAAATTACGGTCTAGACCTGTGCCCTGTTGAAAATACCAAGTGACTTTTGTTCCCCCGACTCATGGGGTCATTGCTTTGTTACTGATTGGCCTTCAGAACGGTGTTCATCTAACTCCTGCACATAAGCCTCAGCAAACTCCTCTGACATCTGTTCTCAGACACTCTGAGAATATCCATCAGGACAAGAGGATTAATATTTCTCTGGTATTCTGCCTTTATGGACCTTTTTCGCCTTATTATGTGCCTCCCAGTGTAATTATAACAAAATTATCGAAATCTTTGTTGTGGATAAATCTTGTTTCCAAT